>NC_081547.1:29992181-30044003 GCF_901000735.1 Corylus avellana
TCTTCATGTTCCATAATGTGCTCATATGATGCCATCACAACGGAAGATCTCAAAAGCACAAGCATTGGAAATTGATTTGGCTGATGATAGTGGTATAAAATTGAAGAATTCATATGAATTCATGGGTAGGCAAGCCGGTGGGAAATATGTTCTTGGTTATACCAAGCAAGATCAGAAGAATTACCTTCACAACAAACGACAACGAGTGTTGAAATACGGGGAGGCAGGGAGTATACTAAGATACTTTCTAAAGCAAAAGCGCGAGAATTCTTCATTTTATTATGCAATACAATTGGATGTTGAAGAACAGATAACCAATATTTTTTGGGCAGATGCACAGATGATTATTGATTATATATTATTTGGTGATGTAGTTTTTTTTTTATACGACATACAGAACTAATAAAGAGTATCGGCCGCTTGCAATGTTTGTTGGATTTAATCATCATAGAGAGGTTGTGATATTTGGGGCTACACTTCTATACGATGAAACTATAGAGTCATTCCGATGGCTGTTCGAGACTTTTTTTGAGGCAATGTCGAGGAAGAAGCCAAATACAATCTTTACTGATCAAGATCCAGCAATGGCAAAAGCTATCTCATTGGTGATGCCTAATACTTATCATCGATTGTGTACGTGGCATTTAATGCAAAATGCTTTGAAACATGTTGGTCATTTATTTAAAGGTGAGAATGGGTTTAGAAGTGATCTCAGTGCATGTTTCAAAGTCTGGGAAGAGGAAGAGGAGCTCCTTAGCGCTTGGGATCCTATACTTCGTAAGCACAATGCGTGTGACAATTCTTGGCTTTAACGTTTATTTCAAGTGAAAGAAAAATGGGCTAAAGCATATGTCAAGATGTCTTTTTCTGCAGGAATGACTTCAACACAATTGAGCGAAAGTTTGAACGCTGACTTGAAGGATTAGTTATAGTCAGATTATGATATTGTAAAATTCTTCACACATTTTGAAAGATTACTTAATGATAAACGCTACAAGGAATTGGTAGCAGAGTATAATTTAAGGCAGAAGTTACCAAAAATTAAGATGTTTTCACCTATGTTGATACAAGCAGCAAATACTTATACTTGTCAACAGTTTTTGAAGTTTCAAAAGCAATATGAAGAGTTCTAAGGAGCTTTTGTTAAGGAGCGTATTGAAAGAAACTTGTCTCATGAATATATAGTGTCAATATGTGGTAAGCCTAAAAATTGTAGAGTCATTTGGGATGCTATAGAAAACAATGTTTCATGTAGTTGTAGAAAATTTGAGAGATGTGGAATTTTGTGTTGTCATGCTTTAAAAATTCTTGATGTTATGAATATCAAGGTACTTCCAGATAAGTATATCCTTAAGAGATGGACAAAAGATGCAAGGAATGAGATTGTGCAAGACTTAAATGGACATGAAATTAGGGGTCAAAAATAACCGGGAAACCGGAACCGGGACCGGAAAACCGGGACCCGGTTCCGGTTCCGGTTCCAAAAAAAAAAAAAACCGGGACCCCGGTTCTGGTCCCGGTTTTTGGCACCCGGTCAAAACCGGGAAAACCGGAACCGGGTATTATTTTATTAAATTATATATATATATTTTAATTCTTTTACTCTTAGTATTACACAATACTGCCAATGCGTCCCTTTCGGTGTTTTAATATATATATATTTTATTATTTTAATTCTTTTATTTTTTTGGGTTTTGAATTGTTATAGTAAGGGGTATTTATTTATTGTGCATGTTGGTTTGTTTACATACTTGTTTTTACTTTTTATTGTTTTAATGTTTTCTTTATGTATCTAATTTAAAATTATGTTTAGGGTATTTTAAAAAATTTGAATTTTTATTTCTAAGGCTCATATAGGCAAAAACATTGATTATTTAGGATTTTTATGCTTTTTTAGGTTTATTTTTTAATTATTTGAAACAATCACAATCAAGCCTCTTTAATTTAGACAAAAAGATTAATAGTTTTTTTTTTTTTTTTAATTTAGGCCCAATACCTAAAATAAGCCCCAAACACTAATTATTTTCAAAAACCGGGTACCGGACCGGGTAAAACCGGAACCGGCCGGGAACCGGGACCCCGGTTAACCGGGGTCCCGGTTCCGGTTCCGGTTTCCCAAAACCAAGAACCGGGGTACCCCGGTTCCGGTTCCGGTTTTGGCCAAAAACCGGGAAACCGGACCGGGTTGACACCCCTAATATATACTAATATACGCAGTGCAGGAGTGACGACTTTCTCTTTCCCCCCTTTTCTAATCCATTTCTCAAATTCTAAACTAGTTGTTCTAGAAGGGATGGGGGGCGGGGGGCCCAACTGTCAAGTTGGGATTAGAAAATTGGTCAGTCTAGTTGGCATGTGTGAGAGAGGGAGAGAGAGAGAGAGAGAGCATATTTCCTACACACATATTGATATTGAGTTCCGAACGGCGTGTTCCTCGGGTCATCACTTTATAAAAGATGTCCTATCGCACAATTCAACCAATCATCGATATAAAACATGTATAATCAAACTTGTTGTTTTGTTTTCTTTTTGTTTTCTTTTTTTTTATGTTTTCTATTTTTGTTTTTTTTTTTCCAGTGCCAGGCTATCCCTCTAGAATCTAAGAAAGATACGTGTATTTGTCTGGTGTGCAAGGGGGCACGTACCAAATCAGGTGATGAATTGTTCTTATTATTGGAAAACCATCAACTCCCAAAAATTACCTCTACATTACAGGGTCCACCACAAGATGGAAAAAGATTTTAGGGGAGACTGGAGAGGGAAATTATCTTCAACTATATGGCTTGTAATGGTAGACAAGATCTGGAAACTTGATATGCGAATATGACATGAAACTAAAGGATTCAAATTTCATGTATTAGGTTTTGAATTAAACACATAGATTCAAATTTCATGTATTAGGTTTTGAATTAAACAGATAGATTCAGTTGAACACAATTGTCCATAAGCATGTCAAATTCATGTTAACTCGCTTGACCTGCATAATTCTATAATTTTCTCACTACCATGTATATATTTTATTTGTTAGAATGTAATTTTTTTTTAATTATTATTATTATTATGACTGTTATGTATTTATCAATGAAAATTGTGGTAGTGAAATGCAATCAAGTATTTGCACCAACTCAATCTGTTCATATTAACACCTTCAAATAAGTTGAAATGGGGTATGATTGTGTTAACCCAAGACCACTTGTTACATGGTCCACCTGTAATCAAGAACAAGTGGACTCGACATCTTAGGTTGTCCAAATTAGGTGAGTTCTATAGTTCACTTATCTCTTTCAAATTAATTGTTTTTTTTTTTGAAAAAAAAAAAAAATTCAAAGTAGCCTAATCGCATAGAAATCCTCATCCAATTGAGTGAAACTCATTTCATTTGTTTGGACTTTCGAGTGAAGTAAAGTGAAAACAAATTATTATTTTTAAATAATATAATATTTCCCAATTAGTTGTTAATAATAAAAGATACATAATGAATATTATTTTGTGAGATAAAAATTAATTTATAACATTTTTCTATATTTTATTATGTGAGAGGAATGATAAGATGGTGAAACACTTGCTACAAACTATGGGCAATAATTCTGGAGAACACCTGGAAAGAGTGGACAAATTAAGGATGTCACCACCTTTTCCCTCTTGGTTGTTTTTATGATTTCCATTTTCCACCCATACACAAGTAGTATTGAATTATCTATCATTATCTTTCTTTCTAACTCGATCTTCTGTTTTTACTTTTTAGCTTTATTCCGTCTCTTCTGTATTGCTCAGGAAAAAACACATAAAATAAATTCATAATCTAATTAAATTATTATTATTATTATTATTATTATTATTATTATTTTATTTCTTTGAGTGAGGTTGTTAATCATGGAGGGTAGTCCTGTTTAACAAACATTTATCCAAAGCAAACCAATTGCTTGAATCAAAACTGAAGAATCTTTTTTAAATAATCGTGCCATCTTATTATAATGGGGAAATTTTGTTAATTATAATCTAATCTATCTTATTATAATGGGGAAATTTTGTTAATTATAATCCAATCTTACACATCAAAACGTAGTGGCAAATTGGCAAAAACAGAAGGAAAACGGATTCAACTTGCTTATGAAATAAGGCTTGTAGTTGTAGAACATCCTCATTGACTCAAAAATTAATTATCATACATTCAACCCTTAATAATACAATTTCTCTCGTTTTAAAAGAGTCTTCATGACACAAAATATATGAGATACAAGATTTTTCTATCCATGTTGAAAAAAAAAAAAAACTAATGTGCACATAGTCAAACCCTCTTAGCACGAATAAAATTATTTACGATTTCAAAAAAAAAAAAAAGAATTGTTGATATTAAAATTATGTGAATTAGGCTATATCTTCCATCCAACAACTTGAAGAATATTATTTATTAAAAAAATAGCATGTTTTCGAGGCAATAAAAAACATAGACTTATTATTCACTTTTGATGAGACACATATTTTATTATTATTATTTTTTTAAAAAAAAGATGTAATTTTTAGTTCAAACAAGGATAAAGATATACTTAATTTTTTGTTTTTTTTTTTTTGATCCGGATCCTCTTAGAGAGTATTCAATTAATGACTATAATTTTTTTAAAGAAATCTTAGCGCCACAAATATGCCACATGGCATTTCAATAAAAAAAGTATTAAAATATTAATTCAAACTTAAAAAATAAATAAAAACAAAAAAAGGGTGGCCGGCCACCCCAGACCAGCCCTTGGGAGTGGCCGAACCCCCCCACACCACAACCCTTGGGAGTTGGCCGAAACCATCCCCAAATCTAAACCCTATGTATATATTTTTCATTTTGGCCCTTGAGGTGGTCGGACCACCCCCAAGGGTCATGGGGTGACCCTCACCATTTTTTTTTTTTTAATTTTAGTTTTTATTTATTTTAATATTTTTTATTAAGAGGACACATGACATATTTGTGATACTAGAATTTTTTTAAAGAAATCTTAGCCATAATGGACTGGAGAGATTATATTCCAATTTATTTATTTTTTCCTGAATTGATAGCGTTTTTTCAAATAATTTGATGTGAAAAATTGTCCCCCCAAATTCCCAATATAATTTATTTGTAATTCAAGAGATTCCTTGTCCCTCCCAATACATTAACCTAACCAACAGTACTTGTTGTTAGATCATAGGAGTGGCTGAAAGCCGCGTATATGCTGCGGCGTAGAACACCTCCATTGCTCGCCCTCAGGATGCTCTCATCGTCACCATCATATTCCGCAAACCCTAACCCCAGATTACCTTTACTCCCCACCTCTCCAATTCCTCAACCGTCCCTGTCCCACCACCACCACCACCATCATCCTCTCCTCTCCAACTCTATTCGCGGCCTCCCTCGAACCCAAACCATGACCATTTCCAGAAGCCTCTTGTCTGGGCCCACCACTGGCCCAATTCCAGTTTCGACCGGACCCGAACCCGGTTCCGATGACTCGGAATCCCAATCTCTCGTGGTCGTTTCCTTCTACAAGTTCGCCGATTTCCCCGACCATGCCGATATGCGAAAACCCCTGAAGGACCTCTGCCAGCAACTGGTACCAATTTTATTTTTCTCTATCAAATCCCCAATATGATATTCCAAGTACAAGATGTTGATATTGATGGTACTTTTGGTTGTGTTTAGACTATGAATGTTATTGGCCGTTTAAGATTCTTTTTTCTTGTCACCAACGCAATGCTTGGTTTTTCCAGTTTATAGCTTTGATTAGCTTTCTCTCCTTTGAATGCTATAAATCAAATGCAACTGACCCCTTTTCATTCTGAGCATGAGAGACAATGATTCATTTACCCATAATTCCAATCAATGGCACTTGTGGCAGCCTGGATTTTCCAAGTCCAAATGGAAATTGGAAGTTTACTTGGAAATTGTTATTTTAGTACTTGGAAAAATTGTCTCTCTTGGTGTATAAATGACTTGCCATGTTTATTTCCTATTATTCAACATCTGAGTTGCTCTTCTGACCTTGTGCATCCTCTTGTTTGTGCCTCACCAACCTGATGCTGTTCAGCGTGTTTCAGGTGGTATTATACTGGCGCTTGAAGGAATCAATGGCAGCATTTGTGGTACTCGGGAATCAGTGGAAACAGTTCTTGGATTCATTCAAAGTGATAACCGGCTAAAGGGGCTAAGACAAGTGGAATCACCCGTGAGTCCTGAGGAAGAAGCTATCCATCATGGACACACTAGCAGTTCTCCCCTTGCAGCAGGGGAGGATGCACCCTTCCGATGGGATCATGTGAGGGTCAAGTTGAAGAAAGAGGTATTCTTTACTAAGCCTTGGCTTTTTTTTTTTTTTTTAGTTTTAGTGTACCATCTTTATAATGAGCAGTAGAAATTACTTCAATAATTTTATTCATCAGCCTATCAGGTGATTCTTATCATGGTCTATATCTATGTTTGAAGCAGATTGTTACTCTCGGAATGCCTAGTGTATCACCTACTGAGAAGGTAGGAAAATATGTTTGTCCAAGGGATTGGAATGCATTGATCAATGATCCAGATACAGTGAGTGATCAAAATTCTACGAACTTATAAATGTTGAAATTTTATTTTGATTTATTTCCAGCATTAAAATAAGTGTCATAAGTAAAATAGAAAATGTAAGCACATGGTATGGCCATATAGAGTGGTGGTCGCATTTGAAATATGAAGTGTTCACTTTTTATAACTCCACATGGATGAGTACTGCATCAGACTCTGTAATTTATAGTAAGGGGGCTTGCATTTGCATACACGTTTTGATTTGAATCTTGATGTTGACACACTTTTTTAGGTGGTGATTGATGTGCGCAATGCTTATGAAACTAGAATTGGGAAGTTCAAAAGAGCAGTTGATCCATGTACAACTGCATTCCGGGAATTCCCATCTTGGGTGGAGGATCACTTCCAAGTTTCTGATTCAGATGATGAGCATTCGAAGGTAAAGGTGAATGGTCCAAATGGAAGCACTGAAAAACAAGTGGAGATTCCAGAGCAAAAAATGCCTCAGCGGGTTGCAATGTACTGCACAGGAGGAATAAGATGTGAGAAAGCTTCAAGTTTTCTTCTCAGCAAAGGATTCAAAGAGGTGATTCTCTTTGGAAATTTTATTTTCTACCAGCTTTCTGCCTATTTGTTTTATGAATTGTTGTGCAAGGCTAGTTATCCTGTGGTCATGATAATACCATGGTGGGAAAGGTTCACCATTTGATGATTCCTTCCTAGGAGTTTTGGCTTCTACATTGACATGATCATCCATCCAAGACCCTAGCTAATGGGCTCTTTTCCCCTTTTTGTCTGGAATGTGAATATCCATGATCCTTGTAGGTTAACTTCTGAGCTTTGGGAACATGATAAGTACCAGCATTACATTGTTAATCATCGACAAGTTTCTAGTATAACATGGGTTCTTTCAAGATACATGCCCAAACTGATCATAATTTTACTTCTATTTCGACCCGGCCAGTATCATTTGTTGGCAACTTGCCGTGAGTTTGTTTCTTACTGTAACAAGCAGCAATTAACCTTTTATTAATTACCTTTGTTTGATGATTTTCTGTGTCCTTGGACCTTAAATATTTGCCAGGTTTATCATTTGGAAGGTGGGATTTTGAAATACCTGGAGGAAGTAGCAGAATCAGAGAGCCTCTGGGAGGGTGAATGCTTTGTGTTTGACAAGCGGGTGTCGGTTGATCATGGTTTGGTACAGGGAACTTTCAAGCTTTGCTATGGGTGCAAGCAACCAGTGAGTGATGAGGACATGGAAGCCCCAGAGTGGGAGTATGGAGTTTCGTGTCCATACTGTTACTCATCGAAATCCGATGAAGAGAAGGAGAGGGCACGAGCTCGTCAAAGGCAATTTGAGACATGGGGCATCATAGGTGGCCCAGACAAGGGTCGTCGACCAGCATCAAATCCAGCTACAGCTAGTATTAAGAGTTCTTAAATGAGGTCGGATAGAAGGTGTTGTGTTAGCCGTTAGGGACAATCTCAGAACAACGAATTCCTGTAATTTCCGGCTTTCGAATTCGCCCTTGTCTTTAGCGCATCACAAGCATTTTTTTTTTTTTTTTTAAATGTATGAGAATCACATGTGTTACTAAAATGCATGCCTCCAATTGTTCAAGCTTCTGATTGTTGATTAAATAGCTTGATGCCGACCAAAATAAGGAAAAAAGATTAATTTTAATTTTCTAAGCGATTAAATAGCTTGGTGGGCATGTTCCTGGGTATTTTACCAGCCGGCTTGGGCTGCATATATATATATATATATATATATATAACTGCTTCGAGCATTTTACCTTTACTATAAAAAGAGAAAAAGAAAAAGAAAAGAGTTGGTGTGATGGGTCATGGGTCCAAATATTTACTTTCAGGTTGAGATGGCGACACCCTAGTAGAGGTCTGAGGAAACTGAATTTGACTAGGGTGGAGCTGATACCCACCTCGTACCAGCGTCGAGTAGTCGACTCGACAACAGGATTGGGCTTTGGGCTTCGCATACAGCAGTCGGTGGACATTGAGATATTCAGACAAAGATTCTTAATTTCCTCCTTTACTACATATATATTTTATTATTAGGGTTGGGCAAATCCAAACAGGAAGATTGAGATTGAGATTGAGATTGAGATCAGAAAATGGGAGGTGAAGCAGCAGCTGCTGGGGGAGTGTTCAAATTTCTAAGCCCAAGGCTTCGTCCCCAATCAACTGACATCCAAGCCGCCGTCTGCTGGGGCGTCGCTTCCACCACCACCGCTCTTTGGCTCATCCAGGTTTCCCTTTGAAGCTCTACTTTTTATCCCTCTTCTTCCATAATATAAATACGTGACTTGTTGCCTTCACCTTCACTCTCTGTGATCCTTCTAGCCCCCTTTTTTTTTTTTTTTTTTTTTTGGAAAAAAATAAATAAATGACGCCTCTCCCCAACTATATCATTCTCTCTCTCTCTCTCTCTCTCTCTCTCTCTATATATATATATATATACATACATACGCGTGTATGTGTATCCGTAAAATATGCAGATCGCTGGAACTCTTCTTCAAAGGTACTCCTTTAGTTAACTTTTGATGGTTGATTTGTAGGGTGGCTTATTTCGTTCATATAGTAAGAGGCTTCATATATCTTGAAATTTTAGCATTACCTTTACCGGTATATGTGTTTAAACTTTAAAGGGGTTGATTTGATGTGATATGTGGATAAAATACTCGTTTATTCTTGCCTGTCAAGTTCTTAATTTACACTTTTACAATCAATTGAATTTGAGAATCTACTTCAATTCCCATGCACTAGGGAGCGCATCTTTCTATTAAAATATGACTTGCATTAGCATATATTATTAAAGATTGATAAATAGGTGCTAATTAATATCAGAAAAGATAGAATAATGAATGAAGATGTTCGTTACTAGATGGTGATGGCGCGCACTAAGGAGAAGACAGAAGGTAGTTATCTACATTGGAAATGCTGCAATGAGAACTGGTTATTGTACCTGTGAGAAGGGGTGATGTGATCAACTTGAATGATCGAGTGAAGAGGGTAATAATATAGGAGACCTAAAATAACATGGATGAACTTAACAAAGAAGAGTATGAGATAGAGAGATATTAGAGGGTTATGGTTTTTGATTGCTTAAAATGGCCAAAAAAATAAAAAATAAATAAGAGGTTGGTAACTTGATAGAGCTGGTCATGGTTGAATTGGGTTAAGAGAGTTTTTGCAAACAATATTGCAATTCAATTTATTTACTTGGAACAAACCTAAAACTCCACAATTGGATTCCCCTCTTCACTTGATTCTTTGTTTTCTTAATTTCCAGTTTTACCTACTTAATATTGTTTGTCTTGAATTAATTAAGATTATACATTAATTTAATTTCTTTCTGAAATATTAATTTCACAGCCATTTGATTGGTTGAAGAAGACCTTTTTGGAGAAACCAAAGCCTGAGGAGGAGGAGACCAAGACTTGAAAATTCTGGTACAACCTTTTGATTGCCTGCTGGTGGAGTTCTGCTGCGAGAATATGGGAAAAATGGAAACATCCGATTTTGAATAATGTAATTTCCAGTTTTACCTAGTTAATATCGCTGTTTTATGTTGAGCTTTTTCTTTGCTTTTAAAAGTTTCTCATCCTTATTCCTTGGTGTGTAACGACGATCCCAGGCCTTCTACACATGAATATGAATATGATGTCATCGGACATCAGCCCCACTTGAAGTCAAGCCTCCCAATCGTATTTAAATTTAAACTCAACCAAATGTTAGTAATGTTATACCACACTATCATACAATTGAAATGACGTGACAAGGAATTAAAACAGCTGCTGATCACGTTTCAATTCATGTTCAACACATCATCTTAATTATAACTACTCATAAAAGGAGGGGACGGCTTTTTTAGTCCAATATTTCATTGACTTTGGTTAGGAGAACTTACTTTCTTGATCAATCTTTTTACAATAGATTAAGCATTTTACAGAACAATTCAAGTTTAGATCTACTTAACTCAGTTTGATGATGCATTGGGAATGAGAGAATTTCATGCGTCAGTCCCAAATGAATTAAAATCAGAATTTTGGTCATTTCCCTTTATTGAAACAAAAGTGTAATACCTTGAATAAATATGGAGATCCTTTAAAGCACTAGGGGAAAGGGTCTTTTTGGTAGTAGGAGTTGAATTCGCACGTGACCCATGTATCAAGCCCTATTCTGGTCATATCTATCTTATTTGTATTGTATAGTATACAGATTGGATTAATAGGATATTCTAGATTTTCTACTACTAATGAAATTTGTTTTGTTTTAGCATTTATAATCTCTAAATAATGCTTAATTATTATTTTCTAAATATTATTTGTTTATACTATCACTCTATTGAAACATTTTATTGAGATAATAATGAAACTATCTATTTATAAACAAAAGATAAAAAGGGGAGAATCTAGGAATCATAATCTACAAGATTAAGATTGTACCAAGTCTAAAAATCCAAAAATGCATCCAAATTGGGGAACAAAATCCAATCGTACGACTAGGAAGAGTAGGAGTAGGAGTAGGAGTATGACCAGTTCCAAAGTTGCATCTAGAGAAGAGAAGAGACCAATCTTACGTGCTTACACGTGCGCCGACAGCAGCCGTCGATCTCCCAACTCTCTTATAGGTTAGTGTTACCTTCCCTTATAATATATAGGTGGCCGATACCCTTTTCGTTTTCTTCTTTCAGTCGCTGCTCCAAGAATCCACATCCATTAGGGATTTGGTTTTCTTAAAAATCAATAAAGAAGAGGAGCTCGCTAAAGCCCTCTCGTTTCCAACGGCCGATCTATGTAAGTGATTCACACCCTACTCCGTTTTTCTTTTCTTTTCTGTTCTTTTACAGACAAGGGTAATATTTTCTTCTTGATGTTCGCTGTTGTAGATTTGATTTTTTTTTTTTTTTTAATTTAATTATATATTTTTGAAATTTAAAGCGAATAACAGTGGGGATTATGGAGAGAGAGCTGGTGGAATTGTTCGAAGCTGCGAAGAAAGCAGCGGACGCTGCGGCCTCCGCTGACGGAGGATCCGAGGAAAGTCGATGCCTCGATGCCTTACGCCAGCTCAAGGATTTTCCTGTCACTTACCAAGTTCTTGTCTCCTCCCAGGTACTCTATTTATAATTAAGCTGTTTTTGTTTTTTTTTTTCCTTTTGGCTTGCATAAATAATTTATAAAGAGCTGATGGAGCTCAGTGAATGACTTTGGAATTTTTTCTTTTAGAATTTGGGATTTTGCACGTGTGATTTCTTATTCTGGTGATTTTTGGTGGGCGGTTTTGAAATTTTAGCGCTGAGCTTAAAATTTAGTACATTTTTTAACACAAGAAAACTGGAGAGTGAGAAAAAAAAAATGACAATGTTGCTTATTGCGTCTCTTGATTCATATTTCATGGATGATGTGCTTACGTGAGGTAAATATAAAATCTTAAAGCGGAATGGCTACATTTTTATTTCAAGAACGTTGTATGAGCCAACACTTGATAAACATTTTCCGGAGTTTGTCTCTTGTACCACAAATTGATTTGGAATGGCTATTTTTGAAACTCCATTATTAAAATTCTATATTCGATTTTACGTTCTTTTTACTATTTTATCAATTGCATTATATCTTTTATTAGCATATATAGTGCTCATTTGATGAGCATAATAAAGGTAGAAAGAATAGACATTTCGTTTTAGACTTTTACCTCTAAGCACCCAGATGTCTTTAGCTTTCATTTCGCCGCTACTGCCTTCGATTTTTATCTTTAATCTTTATTCATAATTGTTGTTCCTGCTTGTCGGATAGCCCCTCAACCAACTAATGTTGATAATAAACTTGGATGGTACTCTTAAAGAAGGGTCATGGTGATATCTAAATTTGATCATGTGGTGGCACTCAATCTTCACCAATGTGTATGTGTACTATGTTTTTTTTTTGGGGTAATTTTTTTAACTTGGGCTAAGAAGCACTTGGGATCTGGACTGAGAGATTCTTCCTGAATGTTTTTTTGTGTCAAAAAGCTGTAGAATATAATATGCTATAAGGAGATGCATAATGAAGCAAGAACAATTTGGTTCTCAATCTTCACTTTTGGGTATGTTTGATAATGATTTTGAAAAGTGTTTCGTTGGTTTTGGTTTGAGAAAGTGTTTTGATGTGATAAATAGGTGAGAAATGTTTTTTGGTGGGTTCATATTTGAAAAGTGTTTTGTGTATTGAATTGTTTGCTAATGGTTTTGGGAAAATTAGGAAAAATGTGTTTTTGGTTTTGAGTACAGAAAAGTATTTGTATAGCCTTTACCAAATGAGGCTAATGAATACAAAAACACTGCCGAGTAGTGGATTTAATCCCATAGAGCTGATAAATTTTTTGCCTGTAAATTCGATATTCAATAGGAGCATTCAGCAGTTTTCTGATCACTCGATTATTCTGTTGCATTGGGTTATTTCATTTTGTTTTGTCTGGACGAAAAAGCCTGAAACTGTGGTTCAGAATCTTATATCCCTTTCTTTTCTAGTATTTCTCGTTAATTAAATAGAGTATTTAATGTCCTTGATAGAATGATATCCTGGTTCTTCTTTTATACCTTTCTCTTTTCCTAGAACTGTTTTTATTCATTGCAACTATCCTTAATGAAACATATCAACCTGTTTCGTGTACTGGTGAAGCTTGTGTCCGTACTTGCAATTGGATCCCACTATAGCTGGTGGTTGAAATAGTCCTTTTATTATATTCTGATCATTTTATTTTGATTGGTGTTCTATGTTCAGAACATTGAAATATTGTAAGAGAAATAATATGTATTTTTCAGATTTATGCGTGTTAATGTTGCAGTGCTGTAATTTCTTTGATTTAATTCCTTGTGAAAATGAATTTGAGATTTGGTGTGTTCTTTAATATGAAATTCAGGTTGGGAAGCGTCTTCGACATCTGACGAAGCATCCTAGGAAAAAAATCCAATCATTTGCTTCTGACCTGATTGAGATATGGAAGGACATTGTTATAAAGGAAACAAACAAAAACAAGAAAAGTGAAAGCTTGGATGATAAGAATTCTGTCAAAGTTGAGTCTGTAAATGCACAGACTGCCAAGGTCGAGAAGGATCAGAAGACATCTTCCACGAAGGTTGAGAATGTTTCAAAGGTTGAAAGCATTAAGGTTGAGAAAATTGTTCAGAATGGTATGCCAAGCGTGGAGAAAGTTTCAAGGTCAGATGCTGTCAAGACAGTGAGAAAGGTTTCGAGTGTTGATGTTGTCAAGGTTGAGAAAAGTGCTTCAGCTGAGAAAGTTAAGGTTGAAAAGATTACCAGAGAGGAGAAGAAGGAAGCTTCTGGAGTGAAGAAACCATTGCTGGGCCCGGGTGCTCCCCCAAAGCTGACATCAATGATTAAATCTAATGATTCCACGCGGGACAAAGTACGAGAAATTCTTCATGAAGCATTGTCTAAAGTTTCTGGTGAGGCTGAGGAGTATATTCAGGAGGAAGTGAATTCGTGTGACCCCATTCGAGTTGCTGTTTCTGTAGAGTCTGTTCTGTTTGATAGATGGGGCAGTTCTCTAGGGGCTCAAAAGGTTAAGTATAGATCCTTAATGTTTAACCTTAAGGATGCTAACAACCCAGATTTCCGGAGAAGGGTACTTCTTGGACATGTCAAACCAGAGAGGCTTATCAACATGAGCACAGCAGAAATGGCAAGTGATAAGAGGCGAAATGAGAATCGAAAGATTGAAGAGAAAGCGTTATTTGACTGTGAGCGTGGAGCGGCACCCAAAGAGACAACCGATCAATTTAGGTGTGGTCGATGTGGGCAACGCAAATGCACCTACTACCAAATGCAGACGCGGAGTGCCGATGAGCCTATGACAACGTACGTAACATGTGTAAACTGCAATAACCATTGGAAATTCTGTTAGTTTTAGCGTCCCTCTCTTACCAGCTGCTGCTAGCCATTTTTTATTGGTTACCATTATGAGATAATTCTGAAGCTGCTCCTGTTATTGTGATTCAGCTCTAGTGCAGTCAACGTTATGAAATTTCAGTGTAGGAACTAAACTACATATGTAGAATTTTATCCTTGTTTTTGTAGGACTGTTAGGTTTTATTTGTTGGGATGCTGAAATTTTATTGGATCAAAGGCTTTATTTGGTTCGCCATTTGTATGGATTGAAACAAATTGTATGCTATATTAATATAACTCTGCAGAAATGTGGATTGCGGATAGTCTTTGGTTTGTATACGATGGTTGCATGTGGTAAGAGACTACTTTGATTGATTGCTAACAGATGGTATGGTATGATGGAAATGGAATCATATATATTAATATATCATAAAATATCATTGCCCATTATTAGATATTTCACTACATTTTCCTTCATGCCACGTCTCTAGAAGAGGCTTTACGTACGTTCCTTGAGAGCCTGGAAAACTCTGGAACTCCTGTCAAAGATTTGAGCCCTTCGGTTGTAGTCAGTAGGCTCCCTTCCTTGGTCTTCTCCCATAATTGCTTCGCGTTCCAAACACTCCAACAGCTCCACCACACCTCTTTTCTCTCCACACTTTAGTCTCAGCCACCCCACCGATGCCATCCACTCTTCTCTATCTGGGTGGATCTCAGCTTCCCATTCTTTTTCTATTTCAGCCACCGAACCGGAACCCCGAGTCGCACATCTCACCGCTAATCCACGATTCAATCCCCACTTGCCAACCTTGAAGCTCAAGCCAGTATCTGGACGATGATGGTGTTTGATTTTGCATTGGGGACGAGAAGAAGAGAGGTTGGGTGTTTGGGTGCGGTGACAAAGCGAGACTGCCATATTCATTTCGTCAACAACTCGGTCTCTGTTTCTGAGGCTGGGGTTCTCGCCTCTCGGAATGTATTTATATTTTTATACAAAGGTTGGGCTTGTCCACGTGTTGCTACTGGGTTCAGAATGCACACGTCACACGTGACATGCACCATGTGCCACGTGTAACACAGTTGTTGATAAGAGTGTTCGAGATGCTCATAGTCATAGTGACCATTAAGATTTACGTCCTAGTCAAACATTGTTGTGCATCCAAAAGAGCAGGGATTAGGGAAATATGTGCCTCATTCCAGGAATATGATTATACACTGTTAAATCAATAAAATCTAATCGATCATGGATTCATGATTCACACGCGCTATTACATTTCCAAAAACAGAGAGGGAAAGCCAAATAAACTTCATTGGAATAGAATAAAGCTTGTTGTTCCCTCTAGTTGAGTTGAGGGGGCAGTCAATTATCAGATTTTCCATAGAAATACATTATTTATTTCCTGAATAGAAAAAATGAATCAGTAGTTTATTACACAAATGAATTCCTATTTTAAGTTAGCCTCGCCCTCCGTAGTTGTCATCACAGAGATCTCAACAAATTTTCTTTATGAAGGGGAAAAAGGAAGAAACATCAAAATATATACAAAAAGGAAAATACTTTGATACCAACAGACAAAATTTTGATTAGAGAACCTAGGGTGACGCGATGCGCTATCTTGCTTGCCCTAACGGGCTGCCATGGTTATGATGAGAACATCTGGCTGGACCCAGAAAATTGCTTTGTTGCACTTCTATTCTATCAAGTAACTTATGCTACCACAGACTGACTGATTTGATCCTCATGAAGAACATGTCGTATGCTCCTTGAGTCTCCTCTCAGCTGCTACAGCAGCAGCAACCGAAGGTGGCAAATGTCTGAGACTTTCAGTTAATCTTTCATCATTTTCTGGTACTGCAGGTGCTACTGTTGCAAATAGGGATTCGACATCTTTAAGTGTCAAAACAGGCTGATCTTGATTTTTTGTGTTCCCACTGATGAATGAATTGGTATTCCTGCTTCTATTCAATTTGTACAGGCTCTCTTCAACGGTGTCTTTAACCTACACAAGAACAAGAGAGATTTAAGTACCCCACTTGTCCATGCATCTATACTTTGATCAAATGTTAACCATATTAGCGGGAGCATGAGTGTTGTATTTGTTGTTTGTGTGTGGGTGTGTTTCTCTATATTTCATGTATATATGTGATGAGAATTGCATAACTAGAAAGATGCACCTACCATAAAACGATGAACGAGTGTCCTATTTTCCTGCCCAATTCGGTGTACCCTGCTGATAGCTTGTGCTTCTGCTGCTGGATTGAGTAGCGGCTCAACAAGAACAACATGCTGTGCTTCTAAGAGATTGAGGCCATTGGCTCCATGTTGGATTAGGATCAATAACACCTGAACAAAATTTGATGCTGGTTGCTGGGCATGTGTTTTCTGAGTTCCCTGGGCACTGTTTTCTTGTCCTCTAAATTTGCTGATGGCAACATGTGATTTCCTGTACTTATGAAGCCATAACCATAAGCAATATGAAAAAGCGCACACACACACACTCGTCAAAGCTGGTAAGTGCATGATAGGTTATGACTAGGGGTGATTAAGGCTTGGCAGGAAGGATTTTGGACAGGAACTGAGAGCTGTAAATTTGTATAATTGAATGCTATTAAATATGCTAACTGCAGGCACCAAATCAAAATCTACTTCAGAGATTCTTCTAGAAAATCAAGGAGGGAGGAAAGGAGGAGGGGGAATAACTGAATATCATAGGAGATCACATCTATGAAAGAAAGGAATTGCAACGCTAAAAGGAGTTCAAATGCTACTGGGAATTTTACTGTATTCGACTCAGTGAAGTATTAGATAAATCTGATCTATCCTGCCGAAACCCATACTCTATTGGGACAACGAAGTAGCTTCTCATTTATGAAATTTGAGTTTCAGAAAGTTTGTCTAATATAGCAAGATGTAAACAACTTAAAAACCAGAGATGAAGACTCAATAATAGAAATGATCCTGACTTGTGAAAGCAGGTGACAACCAATTTATGGAGATTGTTAATAGCACAGGAAGCGTCATCGGAAGGCCTGAATGCCTTGATTCTACACCTATCTTATGTGGCAAGATTAAGATTGGGGCCCACTTGGGAAGTTTCCTAGTCATTTGGCCATGTCTAAGAGCGTTCACTTCATCTTATCTTTGAGTTTATTTGAGTTACTTATATTTTTATTATGTTTTACTAATTCCGGGGTAATGTGATAATTTGGAGATTTTTCTGGAGTGTGCTGTACTAGTGGCTCATGCATCTTATATTAGTCATTTTTTCATTCAGCTTCCCCTTCTAAAGAACCGGGTTGAACACATAGCTCTTCATAAACCTGTAGATTCAATAGGATTAGACCACATTTTGACTGGTTCACTTATGCAGTCCATTGAATGGACAGAACCAAACAAGGGGCTGATTTACTGGTTTTCCGGTCAAACTGGCCTGTCTGGTCCAATTCTCCATAATTTCATTTGCAACTACCTAATATACTAAAAGACTTGGGTCATTATCATTGAATACTATACAAAGTTCTTTGGCTTATTACAGTCAAAATCTGCAAGTGAATTCCATAATGAGTTGTCTGAAGGATCTCTCACCTGCCTCCTTTCATCCGGATATAAGTGATGTCATTAGTAGTGAAGGCATGTTCCAATACATCAAGGACATCATTCCAACTTGAGAAAACAAGAACTTTGGCCTTTGGATCTGTATGCTTGATCCACAAGATTCTTCTTGTGACTGCTTCAATCTTCAGAATAACCAAGATAAAATTACTATGGCACCAATACCTAACTAGCTTGTGACAAGGCATTAGTAGAAAGCATACCTTTGTTCCATATGAACCCTGAACAATCATAGATTCTTCAAACTTCGCATGACCTTGATTTGAATGACCCACAGACGAACTACAAGTTTCATTTTGTCCATCATCAGCATAAGCAATATTTCCAAAATCTGTATGCTGTCGACATGTTGGGCACATTACCCATTTGGCTTGAAACTTAGTATCCTGTACCCTCCGCTCAGTCATTGAAAATAAACCTGCAAGAGGGAAATATGAAATTGCAATTAGAAGAAATTTTGTACAGAGGAAATCGATCAAAATGAGAGGAATTACCAATCAAGAGAGAAGCCCTCAAAAAACAGATGGTTGTGTATGGGAACATAGCCCCTTTTTAGTATCCTGGTTTAGATTGCTGATATGAGCCTCATTTTATTGTTCACTCAAGGAAGTACAACATACCACTTCACAAATGGCATTTTCCTCCAATTAAGGGTTCTCTGGGATTTTCTTTTCAAGTGGTTAAGATTTTTCAAATAAAAAAATTTAGGTTATGTTTGTTAGAGTATTTGGGTAAGTGTTTGGATTCAATACAACACCACCTATACCCTAGACAACCCCATACAAGCCAAGAAATGTCGGCACACGCTAACACGTGTCGCCAGAGAGAGAGAGAGAGAGAGAGAGACTTGTCAACAACTAGGAGCAAGCCACCACTAACCCCTGCAGCAGTGCTTTAAAAAGTGTTTTTAATGTGATAACGGCAAGAAGTGTTTCCTGGTGTGGTCCACATTTGAGAAAATGTTTTGTGGCTTACACCTACTAATTTTGAGAAAATAAAATGGATGTAGAGCCAGCTTCTTACAAAAAATTAAAAAGAAAAAAAAAAAAAGTTTTTGTGTGGCCACCCTCAATAGAAGAGAGGGGTTGGCTACACGGCCACCCCGATTTTGTTGGGGTGGCCGTCGGTCACCCCTGGCCTATTGTAGTGGCTGTGTGGCCACCCCTCTCCTTCACTTAGGGTGGCCACGCGTAGGGACATAGGCAGAGTTTGGTATGGGCAGGGGCCAATGGCCAATAAATTGTGTTGCTAGGGGTCGATATCCAAAAAAAAAAAAAAAAAAAAAAAATTACAATATAAATTTTTTTTTTTCGTCAACTTATTTTTTTTCCCTTGTGAGTTGGGGGTGGCCATGGCCTATATGGGCCACCCCCTTCCTCTGTCCCTGGCCATGTCGCAACTCTATTTATTTTTATTTTTTATTTATTAAATAATAAGTTAGTTCATACCACTATAAAAGTTAAGCACTTGTTTTGTCAAAATATTCGTATAAGAAGGTGTGAGAGATTCAAACTGATAAGTGTTTTGTGTTGCGAATTGTTTGCTAATGTATCTAAGAAGAGTGAGAAATTCAAACTGAAAACAAAATACAGTTTGAGAGTAGTTTAGCAAACATAGCCTTAATTTCTCTGTTTTTAGGAGCAACAATATACTCGTGGATGGATTGAAAATTTTCTTCGAGGTACCTCTAGTGTTCCTTACTTTTCTGAGGCCAGACCACGAATAATGCAATGCGCACAAGAGATGAAGACTTACATTTACAGCATGTAACATGGCCACATTGAAAAACCATCTTTTGATTGCTCAACTTTTCTTGACAAACTGGGCATGTTTCCTCATGAGCTTTGGGTACACATCCACTTTTCAGTTCCGAAGAAGTTGACAAGCTACCTTTCTCTTGAGTTAATGAGGAATCATTTGGGCTTTCCTGTGGCGATCTTTGTTTTGACAGTACCAAACCCTGGAAATGATACATAGACTTAGTACCAACAGCGGCAAAGAAAATATACCGATGAAAACTATTCACAAACTTGAAACTTTCCGATAAACTATGCGTTTGTACCTTCAAGTAACGAAGTTTCCCTTTTATACGTGACAACAAGGCCAAAGAGATGAACTTGTCATCAGAGTATTGTACACTAGCTGAAGGTAATTCTTCTTGACTTAAGGCATCAACCGTTATATCATTCTCATTTTCTTTAAGATGTAATCGTGTTGTCGCCATTTTAATTTCATCATGCGCACATAGAACTTGAGCTTGAGCTATTGCCAAGGACCGTGCATGGCCATACTCCTTTCGCATGCCCTTAACCAAGTGAAAAGAAAAGGTCACATATTTTAAAAAATCTTTGACCATGCATAGTTGCATGTATATTGACTTAGGACTCCTGGAAAGTTTTGAGCAGGCAATTAACAGGCCAATAAAATAAGGAATGAGGTTCTCTACTTCAAATCATTTGGGCATGATGGGTTAATGCCTGGTGGTAGTAAAGGAGTTGCGGCCAGTGAAAAGGGATTGATTAGGCTATACCTCAAGAATGTGTAGCTGCTGCTTGGCTTCTGACATACCCTCTCTCCCTAACTGAGCCTTGCAATAGCTCTTTATAACTCCAAGAACAATTTCCAATTCAGATGGAGATCTTGAGACCTATCAGTCGATATTATCAACAAAAGAAATTATGAGAACAAGTGCTCTTCACTTTTTTAAAAATCACATTAACTGCCAGGAATGAAAATGACAATAATAAATTCCCAGAATATCTGTATCAAACCCAAACCTAGTTATAGTTGCTCCCGGTACTTGTGGGTTTAAGAGGTAATGAACTGTAGATTTAAATTCTTTCATTTTTTGATACATCATTAACAGAAAAATAACAAGAAAGACAGTACCGGCGAGGAGGTCAACAAATATGTGGTCATATATAATTCAACTCCAGGATGGAGAAACATTAGTTTTATAAAATGCATTCCAGACAATGATTTGGATTTAGTGTGTTGTTCTCAACTTCATCCGATGAACACCACAAAATAAGGAATAAAAGACTACTGATGCAGATGGCAAGACACAAATTTTATTTTAATTTAGATCTTATTAATTAATTAGGTTATTAATATTTAGTTTTATGTTTTTGGTAAGTCAATAAATGGGTGCTGCCCTAGACTATTTTAGGTAATTCAATAAATGGCGTTGTCCTAGATTATGTTAGGTAAATCAATAAATGGGCGTTGCTCTAGGGTTTAGTTGTGAGTCTATTTATGATTTGTTCCACTGAAAGCAGACTTTGATGGAATAAAATATGAGAAATTGATTCTCTATCCTTCTCTCCCCCTTCTCCCTAGAAATTTGTTGGTTTTTTTTTGGGATGTGGGTGGGGGGAGAATTGGGTGACAAGAGAGTACATAATTGCATTGTGTCAAGGGCCTGAAATTCAGAAAGAAGGAGACAACGAGGCTTCAAATATCTGGAAATTTTAAAAAATAAAATAAAATAAATCTGAATTTCATAGGCGTAAGCAAAACTTGGATGCACTTTAAGGCAATGAAATTATAACCAACCACAACTCTTTCCCCAGCATCTCTCTTCTCGCGGACTTCCTTTGGTTTGCTCCAATCATAATGATTGAGCGCGAATTTTTTCTTCTGAAAATGTAAGGCCTCTTCAGCAGATGTAATCATCTCTCCATGTTCTTTATTAAGACGAAAGAGCCTGGCTTCGTAATCCTGGAGAAAGAAGTCAAGAATTCTGAAAAACCACCACGAATTTAATTGTCAAGGAGTTAAGGTTAATAGACGAGTTGATTAGCAAACCTGAAATAATCCGTCCAATTCACATGCAACACATGCAGGACCATCCCCATTAGCGTTGCAATTTTGACAGTATCTCACCCGTTCAATATCTGCCTCTTTTGGTTTCTCCATTGTTTGATCAATTTCCAGGAGTCGATCAAGTAACACTATCCTAGAGTCCTCCAATAGATCCAAACCAGTCTGTATATGATACTTTAGAGAACTTATGCTCCGAAATCTGGACTAGAAGCTACAAAAATTACTATCCAATAGAAACATAATATTTCACAAGGTTACATTTACTAGTTACCTTCTATTGAGAACACCAGGCAAAGGGTTTTCACCTTTGCCTTCTAACATAGTATATTCCTAGTTACAATGGAATTCTATGATTTCTAGCACTCTTTTCCTCTATGAAAAGCTGGATACCAAGGTCTGACATCCATGTTTACACCATGGTGTGTATTGTCACTGATTCTGATGCAACTGCTATCAGATTTAAATCAAGAATTGTTTACATAATGACTACAAATACATCACTAATTATAATGAATTCCAAATTTATGTCATTAATCTTTTTGCACAAAGTACCTCATAATGACATTCAGTAATCTTAGAAAGATAGGGAGTCGATATGAAAATTAGAACTTGATCCAATTTTGAGTGTGCTCTGTTCTATGCTAAACACTTTTCAGAAATAAACAATTCAAGACTAACAAGTAGATGGTTTCTTCACAATAATTGATGATAATTAGTGAGTATCCCTCAGCAAAAATATGAGCTGCCCTCTTGAGATGGAAAGTATATCTCATTCAATGTTAAGACAATTACAAATAATGGTTTGGGAAATCAAAGATAAATAGTCAATATATTTAATGCAAAATAATATAATATAGAGTAAAATAAATAACTAACCGGGATGAAATTCTTGATGACCTTGAATTGTTTGGAGTTCCTGAGATGGCTTCTTCAATCTTTTTTATCAGCTCACTGGAGAAGTTCTTGTTCTGCTCAGTATGATGCAGGGCGTCCAACCACCAAACTGTATGTTGATTTTTTCTGTCTCCAAGCGCATGACAAACCTCCACAAAAAAATAATAATAATAATAATAAAATAAAATAAAATAAATCATACGCGATGTAAGATAAACTATAAGAAACAACCTTTAACACATAAACATTACGAACTGCATGATTATCCAGCCTGTTCAAAACATAATAAAGGAACTCCTAAAGAAGTTGACTACCATTAGTTATGGTGATAAATATTAAAATCTTAAAATGTGTTGCACTATAACATTTCTATCACATGGTAGTGATTAGTTTAAGAGTAGATTTGTCAACCATAATAATAAATAATATATCTTAAAATTTTTCTAAAAAGCAAGAGAAGAAACATGCTTTTCTTTTCTCTTTGTTGCTGCAAAGCAAAAACAAAAGAAGTTTGGGGAAACTGCTACAGAAGATACTTCATTAAAAGAAAAAAAAGGCACTCAAGATGTGGATTACTGTCCATTGTGTGCAGAATTCCGTAACAAGTTATTAATGGTTGGGGTGGGGGGTGCTCCTCCTGTTGGTGGTGGTTGATTGATAAAGAAGGTCATTACACCAGTGTGAGAAGTGTCTCCCAGGTAGGGGGTGATAATGGATCACTAGAGAAGGCTATTGTGCGCTCTTGCTTTAGCTACTTCTCCTACATCAGTGAAACATGAGCAGGAATTTATCTGATTTGGCATGGAGTTGGGATGCCAGAAGAAATTGAGAAATATTACCACTGCTATTGGCTCGACAAATGCAAAGGACTGTTGGTGATCCTAAAGAAGTCCCTTGGAGGGTGAGAACAGTGGTCGGGAAGATCTCTAAATTGGCTGGAGCATGGAGGTCTAGACACGTGTAGGAGGCAGTATAGCTTATGTGCAGTTTTATGTGGTTAGAGACATATGCTTGGATAAGCTTCCTTACGGAGCTTTGGTTTTGTATGAGAAAGATGCAAATGGATCTACATTTTTAAGATGATTCTTAATTAAATTTTCAAATTTCCACCAAAAAAATCTGAGCTGATTGCATATAGACCAGTCAATAATTGTAATTACATAATCAGATTGCAGCACAAATTGCTAACAAATCCATAACATCAAAGTGCATTATCCGTATTTAACACAATAAAATTGTAAAATATATATCACGTCTTAAATCCCCAAATGCAATGGAACATCATGGAGGAAACATACCTGCATGTAAGATTTTCTGAACTCTTGTTGAGCTATGGATAGCTTTGAACTGAACACAGATAAGTACTTCTGCTTTATATTCTCACACACTGATCTTAAACATTTTTCACTGATGTAACTGGATGATACATGGGGCTCAATATCACGTTCTTGATCACCATTTAAGCCATTTTCTGATATGCCAGTTGTACAACCTGTTGGATTCCCACCCTCAATTGTGAAATCCATAGAGTCTTCCCCACTCACTTTTCGCCTCTTCATAACATGTTGATCACACTCTTCACTGCCATCTATTTTGGAGGCCTTCTTTTCACAGCTTTCAGGGAAATGTTGTCCCTCTGAGTGGAGTTGTTCTGAGTAGTTTGTAGCCAATGGGAGTATCTCAGCAAGATTATGATGAATGTGAATATTCAATAGAGGGTCTAGATGGAAATCTTCGGACTGCTCTTCAACTAAAGCCAGTGCTTCCTTGTACAATGATACTGCTTGACCAAAATTGTTCTCAATTATAGCTATCCCAGCAAGCCCGTTTAAAGCAACAACCATTCTCCTCAGAGCTTCCTCCCCTTCTACCTTCGTCTTACCAATGAGAACCTACAGAATACAATCTGTTTAGACAGAAAGAACTACTTGCTAAAGTTTTTCTATAAAAAGAGACCAATAATTTTCTCATAATTCGCCCACCATCAATATTTCCTCCATAGTCATGGGGGATTGTTGCAAAGAACGCAGCCCTGAGCTTCCCACTTGAGGATGGCAGCAGGCCTGGCGAAGCTTCAAGAGTGTATTTAGCAGTTTTCCAGCCTCCGCATGAGTTATGAAAGGATCATAAGAAGCATCAGAAGATACAGAACCTGGAAAAAGTGGCAAGAACATAAGTGTAAACTTTAAAAATTGCTTGTCCTACTTGAAAATTGGTATATTTCTTGTAACTGACTCTTATGTGAAGTCACAGAATAAAAATTAATAACCTTGGACTTTCCTCTTTAGAAAATCATCTTTCAAACTTTCAATAACTTCACGGGCATAACTCACACAAGTTTCATGTTGCCTTTGGTAAAAGTGCTCTTCAATTGGTGAGAAAGTGAGCCAAGAGACGCACTCATCCTGAGGGGGAAGCTGCAACTCATTTGCTAAATATCTTTTTGATGAACGCCACATGATTTGTTTAAAGAAATTATGTGTAAATTCCATAGCTCCTGCATCTCTCCTCTGGAAAGGTAAATAGCAACATTAAGAAAATGGAGCAATATACAAATATTTGGAACTCCACAAAGGCTCGGTAAAACCACTCAAGGAAAGAGACTAAAGTACATGACAACATGACAAATGTGAAAGCAAAGGTCCATGTGCAATGGGAGGTGGGAAGGAGGGGGAGGGGGGGGAAGGGGGTTTGAGAGGGAGGTGGGTACTTAGGTACTTTTCTTTAGAAAAGAAGGATATCTCATATAATAAGTCTTTTCAAAGTTATGTTTCATTAGTAGGTTTGGCCCCAACTCCTGTGAGAAAAATGTGCAAGGTATCTTATCTTAAATATGACTAATGAATTTATAAATAAGTAATCAGTTAAGAAGAGGTCAAAATCTAACATTCGAATAGAACATACTCTACTCTCCTTGGAAATGTTCACCACATCTTGAAGAGTTCTTACATGCTACTCAATGCTCTTTACATGTCGTTACTGGAATCATTATATAAACTTACAAAAGCATAATTGCTTACTACTTTTGTCACAAATTCCATCATGCCAACTGTTTAGCAACCTAATGCTAGCTTTATACATGTCATAGAGACGTGAATATATTTCATTCTCTGTCCATCCTTTTTCATGGTTGTCTAAATGAACACTTCTATAAACTGCATCTTCTTCTCCCAAGAGAAATATCAAAGTCTATCGCTCATTTTCTCCGCAAAGGAGGAGCACCTCTAAAATGTTTTTGAAACCTTCAGAGATTGTTGACATCCAAAAACTTTTTCTCTTCTATGTATGTTTAGCATTAGTACAATGAACCTTATAAAAAATACAATGGTCTTTTTTTTTTTTTCCTTTTTTTTTTTTCCAGTCTAAATCCAACATATAAGCATTAACATGTGTTAGGTACCATTTGTAGAAATTTTGTGATGAAATATAAAAAGGAAGTGGAAGCAAGAGAGAAAAATGAGGCGAGATTTTGGGGTGGTTCGGCCTTAGAGACCTACACCCACCACAAGGAATTGCCATAGGGCTACATTTTGCTCTTATTCAATTGGATGTGTTTACAATACAAATGATCCCTTTTTATAGGGGAATTGTGGTAGGTGAAGTGAATGCAAATAAGGTACAATCATACATAAGTGATAAATATTCTAATAAGGAAAATATCTAACCAAATATAGAAACCCTAAATTCTAACACCATCATTGAACTGTTGACATCAAACTTTACGATATAACACTGATGGGTCAAAGTATCAAAATGGCTGAATCATTGACAAGTCATGTAACTTTATTGATTTCAATTAAATACCTTCTAAATCCTTGGGTAAGGGCAAGCAGCGGCAATTATTTAATATAAGCATTAACATTGCAAAGACAGTCTTTAGTGTCCACCATTGCACGCTCAACTGCTAGGGTAGCACCAGTATTTAGCCACTGAAAGAACTTAGGGGTAAAAGAGAAGGAAAAGCAAGCAATTCTATCACCTCGCAAGGAAGTTGTAGCATAAAGGACTATACTTATTTCCAATCATATGAAATGCAGTACCAAGCTATACTTATTTCCAATCATATGAAATGCAGTACCAAGTGTAGCATGCATAGCCCCCTTACAGTCACATTGCATATACTAGATCACCAAAAATGAAAAATATAGAGAACCATATACCTCATATGGATCTCGTATAACCTCAATCCACCACCTAGAAACATCAAAAGGACTTGCTTTAAGAAATCGTAGAAGTCCATATAAGTCGTCCAGTTTGCGTTGTATAGGAGTCCCTGTTATGCACCACCGATGCTTAGCAAATAACCGAAGAGCCATTTCAGTGGCAGCAGCAGCATTACTCTCCACCATTTGAGCCTCATCCAAACAAATCCTCCACCAGAATATTCTGGTAAGAAGAGTTGGAATAACAGGAAATCTGCAACCAAATGACCTCCCATTGTAAAACATTCAACTCAGAGAGCTCTACATCCGAAATTAACCCATTAATGTTTCTAAGGAATAGTATCAAAGGAAAAAGGGAAGTCTTTACACCTGGACTGCATAAGTCTTTTGCAATTGATGAGCATTTATATGTGACCAAGTAACTGATAAATATTCATTAAGTGTGACCATTTTTCTTAGCTGGCTATCAACCTATCTAGGCCTCCTCCTCCTTCTGGTCTTGGAACTGATTACATAAAATTTTAGAAACAGACCATGACAAAAATGAAGTTTACAACAGATAACTGTTGTTGATTTTAGGAAAGACATTGTACTGATGAATCAGAAATAAAACATAGAAAGCTTCTGAAAACTGAAATAAATATCATGACCTAATGTTGGTTGTAAGTAATCACATTCAAATTAATTTCTGAAGAAAAAATATACATACAGGTCCAGATGCAGATATTAAACAACATATCCTAGATCAGAGTGGAACTAGGATATTCCTCAGAGGTATTTAATGCTAGTTTGATATAAAACACCAAACTAGGACAGTAGCTTATTTAAACTTTCTCTTTTCTAATTCCAAAACTGCCATTCTCTTTCTTTCTCAAAACATTTATTAGGCTATCAAACAAATCTCCACAGCAATAGAATTAATTCCAAACTTATGCAGAAAATTTCTGTGGGTGTAGTTGCCTGAAATACTTGACACACGAGCTAGATCTACACTATAAGAGAGCCTTACAAGCAATTTGCTGCAACTTAATACCTGTGCTCAGAAATTTGTACAGAGTAGAGTAAAATAGTTCAAAAGTAAGGAAGGAGCAAAGTTTGGGCAAAGAGAAGATGTCATCACAAACAAAAACATTAAATCACAAACCTCTTCTGGAATCTCATGAAGCGTCGATCACCTTCATGCCTATCAGAGTCATGTGACAGATCTTCTTTAAGTATATCATATGTGGTTAATACGATGTCAGCACTGACAAGCTCGCTGATATCCACTTCAGATGCATCTGAAAGAGAAGTGATTTTCGCGCCTTCATAGACACAAGTTTTTAAAGAACCTGGACGTGTATGACTAGGATAATAGATTACAAACAATGCGTCAGTTGATACATATGGTATGAGCAAGGATGAAATTTAGAATCTTTGTGTGAGCGCGCACGCAGATGTGCACAAGAATATAAATGTTCATCATCACACTTATGAGGACTTGTGCTCCCACAAACATGATGGACCATGCGTAGCTAAAAATTTTCCCATAATGCCTTCCCAATGGCCCTTAGCGCAAATGTGGTTCTTGGATGACCGGAAAACTAGTTAAAGCTATAGGGATTGGAGATCTTCTCATCATGTAAAATGCTAAGGAAACGCAACATCTCATGAAGATTAATTGCTCAACATATAGATCAAGATAAAGTTCATCTTAGAATTCAACAACTTATGCAAAATATGAAAATTAAGTCAAATGTACTATTAAGGGATACTGAGATTTAAGAAGAATGGGGGGATAGTAAAAGCAAAAATTATACCGTATAATTTCAGCATGCCATTGAGACAATATAGGAGCTGGGCAGACTATAAGAGTGGCACCAGTAGCAACAGGAGAGTTAGTTGCTTGCATCAGTTCCGAGCATAGTGGGCAAATGTGTTCCCCTTCTCTCACAACTATGTTGGCCGTATTTTTCTTTCTCATGTGCTTTTTTGTATCAGCCATTGATCTCTTTTCACATCCTTGTCCGCCAGAAACTTCACTTGATTTTAGATGTTTTCCTTTAGTTGAATACCCAACACAATCTGCATGTTGCCAAGCATCACATATGTCACACTGTACCCATAATCCTTTATACTTTCGATTTTCATTGACAGCTCCACAGATACACTCAACACGCTCCCTTTTCAATCTCTTAAGATTAGATTTCTGGTGACAAGGAACCTCAGATTCAGTATTAATAAATATGGCATCTTCAGATGCTGACTTCCGATGAGCAAAGATGCAAGCAAGCAGTTCAACTGTTTTCCCCAAACCCATCTCATCTGTGGAAGTCATAAGAGTCATAATCATCATGGTCAAATCAATCAGAGCCATATCATATTCAAACAGACTTACTACACTTAACAATTTGAAATTACACAAACCACAGCCACCGTTCTCAGAAGATCTCTTATATGTTTTTGTCTTCAATTAATTAATCACAATGAATTGAAAAAAAAAAAAAAAAAAAAAAAAAGCTTGCAAAAAAAAGTTCTTCGGTGTATTCCTCTCCTTACCCTCATTTGCTCCGAGTGGCAAAAAAATAATACAAATTTTAGAAAAGGTGAGTTAGGACTAGTCAATATCATGACTAGCACTCATTCAACCAGGCTTACACATCCAAGCTAATTTTCAAGGTTCTCTATCGCAAATCTAGGCACCAACATGCCACTCTCAACATTTGGGAGCACATTTAGATGTACAAGTGACATAATCTGAAATTGTTTGGTAAGGAATCTGAGCTTGATAAGGAATTATGCATAACCTTATTTATGAAAAAGAAACAGGGTGACAACATAGGCAATCCGAAAGGCCACCAGCTATACTCATCTTGGCCTTTTAACCATGAGGTCCCATGGAGTATTCAGTTTATTAGAGACAATTTTGTGTAGGACACTACATTTTCAAGACGTAAATATGGCCAATTTTATGCATAATATCTAATTTTGAACAACATTAATTTTTTAACAATTTCTGGATGAAGTTGTTGAAAACAGAAGATATCATTAAAGCTTTGACATATGCAAGTCAGTATGGAAGTGGTGCTTACCAGCAAGAATTCCACCAAAGACATATGGTGAAGATTGCTCTGGCTGCAAAGAAACATTTCCACTGAAAAAAAATACATAACAGAAGTAAAAGTAAGCATACGGGGAGAGAGAGAGAGAGGGCTGAAGATAAAGTAAATCCAAATTGAGAACGCAAATATCTTTCCACAATACACAGGACCAATTGAGAAGATGATACCTGAATGGATTATAGAACATTTTTGTACGTGTGTCGAGAAAATCCACAGGCAAACATAAAGGAGAGAAAAACGAACTTTTCCCACTTCCTACCAAGCTTCTTGAATCTCCTTTCTCTCGTTGTACCATCCAGTAGGCTGCACGACGCTGATATGGTCTCAGCTCAGGAAGCAAGTCAGGTATATCATCTGCAAGCATTGGATTTACTCTGTACAGAAGATATGCCATTGACTTAAAAAAGGCAGGATTAAACCAGAAAATTTAGAAGTTGGAAAGAACAGGTATTGCATAACATAATATAGCATTAAAAGAAGAATAATGGTAAGAGACACACAACACTATTACTCACTTGGATGGGTTAATGGCTTCATAAAACCCAGCAGCATCAAGCCTTGCACGCTTTTTTGCATTGAGACTACCATCTCCCATCTCCGTAAGCAGCAGATCATTTTCCATTTCTGTTGATATAGTAACGCCATACCTAGCCTCCGAAGTCATTACTTCTGGTCTCAGCCAAGCCATTACATTCATCATACTCCTTTTCCATTGTTGCCTCTTATTCTCCAAAAGTGACTCACAAGCTTCAAAGGCACTTTTAAGAATCTCCACCCTCATTCTGAAAGATGAAATGTTCTCTAACGATGTAATTCCTATAACTGGCCTAAGTGTCATAAACTTCAAACTTGCCAAGTGAACAAGACCAGAAATACCCTCATCCGGTCCATCAAAACTCCCTGATAAAATCACTGAGTGTCTCTCTGTATCATCTCTTGTGCATATTTTTACGAGTTCTAAAGATACATCACTAGAGGATAACACGGGCCAATGACCTAGTTTAATACGACCAAGAAACTCATTTACATTGCACACCTTAAACCTTAAGGTATACTTCGAATCCTGGAAAAAATCCTCACTCACTTCACAGCCAGAAAACCCTTCCCGCAAATTCAAAGCAGTTAGAACAATTTCCGAAACATCAAGGTGCTCATCTGAAACCCAAGAAGCTCGATCAACTTCCACGAAATAAGGCTCATCAGCTATATCAAATTCATTATTTTGCACTTGCTCGGTATTGATAGCTTGCTGATTCTGCAGCCCTGCTTCAGTGGTATCATGGCTTTCTAAAATTACCCTACCCGAATGATGGGGATGGCTTTGCTTCCTTCTACCCATGACTATAAGAAAAAATCACTCAAAGTTGGCAACTTATCAAACTAAAAAAAACAAACCCAGCATCAAAGGGTAAAAATATAAACTTTAATAAGCATCTTCAGTTCTCAGATGACATTGGTACAAATTCAGGTAGGAAATTTCATAATTCAAGAAGCAATTATCAACGTGAAACAACAAGAAGAAGGAAAAAGTAACGAGCATACGTTTAATTGAAAGGTAAGGAAGAGCACCCAGGTAGTCTAACTAAAATTGGAAAAAGAATATGAAAAAACAAACATAGAAGAATGGCGCAACACAGGCAATTGCTAGAGTTGGTAAAGAACTTTGATACAAAGAGAAACGGGTCACATAGAGAATGCACAGAAGCATCGCAAACATATTAGTATTGTATCTGGGAACGATAAATGTAATTTAGGAGCCATAATACTAAAGAATGAGTTAAGAAAGAAATATATTTAAGGAAAATAGAAAGCAACCATAGATTTCGAACCTGAAACCAAAATTGTGTGGTTCAGAGTTGGAATCAAGAACAGGGTGAGATTGAAGTCCAGTTGCAAGTTTGCAACGTTAGAATTTTGTAAATATGCAGTTTCAAAAAAAAAAGAATTTTGTAAATATGCAACATTGTTGGTTGCTTCGGGTACTTACTGTTGAGGGCTAGGCTAACCTGACAAGTAGGGGTTGTCAAATTAACAGCATATTGACCATGACTGAACTGAAATTAACCGTGAATCAACTTATTCAAGTCAAAAATTGGTATGAATTTTTTTATATTGATGTCGGTTTGATTAATCGGTATAAATTTTTTTTTGTCAGTTAACCTAATTGAACCAAAATATGTATAACCAAACCGAATCTAACTGCCAAGTTTGACACAAATTAAGGCTTTGACGAATAGACTTTTCAAAGTGATGTTTTGTTACAAGTATTTGGTAAGTTTTTTTCATTTTATATTTTATTGCTTGCATCTAATGTTCAATAAGTTATTTTAGCAAAAAAAAAAGGGCCCCCAAAATAAGTAATTTTGACGCATTTAAAAATAATATTGACCCAATTAAAAAAGTTCATGGTTAACTGATTAATTGACTGAAATTAACCGAAAATTATGAAATAATTGTTATCGAAATGAAATCAGTGAATTAACCGATTTAACAAACAATTTCGGTTAACCGATCGATAATGACTTTACCGAACTGAACTGAACCGATACCTACCCCCTGTAGATAGGGTACTTTAGGGCATTGAGTTGACGCTGTCATTAGATTCTGGCATGAATATGTTACTCTTATCATTGCATGTAGGGAACAATTTTTAACACCATTCATAAATTATATAATTTCACATATGAAATGTTGGTCTCATTTAGTTCGCGAAATGTCTATGCCATTGGAAAATGAATAGTTATTACTAGGAATAGAAGAGTGTGGAATATAATAACTATTCTTTTTTTTTTTTGACATGTCCACACAAGAGGGGGAGGGAGATTCGAACTAGTAACCTCCGCTTCATTAAGTGTGGTCCCAACCGATTGAGCTACCTCTTGGGGACAACTATTCATATTCCTTAGTTTGACAACAACACATTTAAAAATTAGAATTTAATCAAAATTATGAAAAACCCCATATCTTTTTTTTTTTTTTACAAACTCATATAAAAAAAAAAAAAAATTGAAATAAAATAGAAGTGGCCGAGGGCAGCCGTGACCACTCCAGACAGCCCTCGGGCAACCGGGGTGGCCGCGGCCATGTGAAGCAAATGTGGGGCCACCCCAAAATGACCGGGTGGTCCCGGGGCTTTTTATCTTTTTACCTTACCTCGGTACATGTCACTTTCTTTTTAGTAGGTGGCACGTTCTAGGCTTAGCCTATTTTAAAAATGAAAATGATAAAGTTCAAACAATGACCCAACAAAGACCCAACTTCTCCACTAGCCACCGGCAACCTACCTCCCTCTCTAAGAACGGGTTTTGCTCCACCAACGAGTAGTCTCTCTCTCTCCTCCACCGGCAAGTAGTCTCTCTCTCTACTCCACCAGCCACCGCGTTGAAGAAAGTCTCTCTCTCTCCCATCGGCATTGAAGAAGGCTCCCTCTCTCTCCTCCATCGGCAATAAGTAGTTGCTCTCTCTCTTCTCAATGCTTTGTTTCATGAATTAGAAACTAAATTTGAGGTAATAGAAACCTTTGGTTTTAAATTATGCATTTGGACACTCTCGGCTAAAACTCCAAACTTGTATCAACCGGGGTTATGCAGGCTAAAATGCCCTAGATTCTGCATTTTGGGGTTCTCTCATCTAGGTTTTACTTAGTAATTTTTGCATCATTGGACTTTTGTGGGTTGTTCTGTTTTGTGCTCAAGTGAAGTTTTTCATTTTGATTCTTTAGGTTATAAACAAGCTCATAAATTTTGTACTACAAGAGAACCCACCCATATAAATTTATTTATTTATTTTTAAAAGTGGCCACGTAAGAGAGAAGTTGGGGTTATTGTTGTGGTCGTTATACCATATAAATTTATTTATTTATTTTTAAAAGTGGCCACGTAAGAGAGAAGTTGGGGTTATTGTTGTGGTCGTTAATCGTTATACCTCTTTTAAAAAAAAGCTAGGGCAATTTTAGCCGTGGATCTGAATCCAAAGGGGTAAGCCATAAAACCTAAACGTGAGTTTTAATGCGTTTAGAGTTTCTCCATCTCTCGGTCGCTCCGTAACTCCCCACGCACGCTGCAAATTCTTAAGTTTATAGAGTGCCCATTGGAGAAAGAAAACGATGGAGCCACAGAAGCACCTGATCAAACCTCAACCGCCGCCGTGCCGGTAGCCGTTGAACCAGCTCCGAAGACGTGGAATCTCTCGTCAAGAAAACCGGCGCCAAAGCTTCCCATTGCTGACAGTGACAAACTGAGAGTATAAGAGAATCTGAGTAAGAGCGACAGCGAGATTTGGCAATAAAAAAGAGAGGAAGAAGAAGAACTTAATATCTACTTATCCAATTCGTAAACTTTTTGCTCTATCTCTTTCTCCGTACTTCTTCCTACACAGCAGATAGTCCAACAACTCCAATGACATTAGTTCCTCTTTTTGTTTCTTTTTAGTTATTTGTTTCTCTTTCAGTTTTGTTTGGTTTTGTGTGCGTGGTGGTTGAATAGTTGTTATCCATTGTTAGCTATAAGCTGTTCGATGAAAGGTACGAGAGAAGAGGAGAAGATAAAGGGTACGTAAGATCAAGTTGGGTGATTGTGCCGAATATTTAAAACAAAGGGTAGTTCATGTTTGAACTACTCTTAAGACTTTTCAAGTAACCATCATTGGACTAGTTGATTATATAATATATAACCCTTTAACTGCATGTATCTATAATTTTTAGAAATATAATTTTTACATCCTGTTTTGGTAAATTGTTTTGGGGACATCCTTTTATAGAACTTCCTTACATTTGTCATGTTTTGACAAGTTGTCCTTATATGCGTGTGAAACTTTATAATGGTGTTACCATTTCAGACCCAAGTGCAAACATCAAAACATTAAGCAGTTTAGAGTATATCCCCGAGTCCTATTTAGATGCCATTGAGTGGGGGAAAAAAAGAAATAAGAAATAAGAAGATTATGGTACATGTGCAACAAAGATGACTAATTAGCATAGTTCTGGGAGATTTGTTGTTTTAGAACTATATTTACCTGGAAAATATCTCTTTTTCAGAAGTTGTACTAGAAACGGCATGAATCTGCTACTAAATTATGAACTGAGATTTTGATAGTTAGAATGATGCAGTCATGATGTTGATTTATACAGATTAAATTCAGCTTTATACTTGATTTACACTTGATTAGAATGAACATTCTCAAAATTGAAATCTCACTTTCGGAAAATAGGAAAGTGGTGGGTTCAACAGAAAAAATACAAGTGTTGTTTAGCTAGGATGTTAGTATTGATTAGTATGAAACTTAGAATCAATATTCTCATGTCTCTCGAAGAGGATGTTAGGGGTAACATACTGTAAATTCGTAATGGTATTTTATAATTGCTGCAGTTATGTATTATTTTCTCATACTCACATGTGAATTACTATATTAGCAAATATGGAAAGAGGACATATAAACAGGTAATTGCTTTACTACTCAAGACAAGGAATTGAAGAATAAAAAGCTTCGAAAAGGAATTTAGATTGGTTGAGATGGTTCAAGGATTTTTGTGCATGCACTCCCCCTTTTTTTTTTTTTTTTGGGTTTAATTGGAATTTAGGCTGCTATTAGTTTATCTTTCTGGAGGTTCAAAAACATCATGTTTACAAATTTTGTAAATTGTATGTAGCATTTTGAGCGAATAACTTAACATTTTCTTATCTAATTTATAAATTAATATCAATTGTCTTGTATACATATGTTCTTTTGTGTGGATGTTATCGAATATATACTAGCATGTTATAGGTTAATATATTAATATATATGAAAAAAAACCCACGCACTAGTTAATACAAAATAAAGCCAACTTGAGTTTAAGGTTTCATCCATCTCTTCTCTCCCTCCCTCACCTCCTCATCGCTATGCTCAAGTCTCCAGTACATTCCTAATTCCCCATCTTCAAGATCCCCCTCTTTTTATTATTATTATTATTTTTTTATTTTTTTCAGTTTTTGTTTGTGTAAACTTTTGTTTCTATTGCTACTGATCAGAATCCAAATCCTACTTTAGCAAAACATCAAGGGCCTTCCAAAGGATTGGCGTGCTAGGTGTTTCCTCTAAGCTTGATTTTGAAGTGGCTGTGTTTGGTGAATGGTGTTGGAAGTGTTTAGTTGTAAGAGTAAGAAAGGGGACATGAAAGGAGGAAGGAAGAATCTGAAGAGGGCAGCAAAGGAAGACAGCTTGAATCTGCGGGACGGGCAGGGCATTATGCAAGTGCTCTCTCTTCGAGGTTCTAATCTCATTGAGGTACAGAGCTACACTTTTTTCTTTCCTTTTCAACTTCTTTTTATACATTACAGTTGCTTTCTCTTTGTGTGTGTAGAATGAGTGTTGGCCCCAAAAATGTCTTAGCTTTTCGTTTATGACCTTTTGGTCATACCCATGTAGTTGATTCTTTATCCATTCTATGAATTGCGAAGTGCAAAGATCTTGTGGAATTGGGTTTTTCCCAATATTGATTAACTAGCACTTTTCTGAAGAAGCATATTTCCCCTCCTTCCACTGACATGCTTTAATCCTGCTACCTTTATCTATCTCCTAAGGTAATGGATGCAAAAGGGGAGAAATCACTGGCATTGTTTCCGGCTAAGTTTCAAAAGAGCATGTGGATTAAACGAGGTTTGCTTCATGTTAACTCAATTCAAATTCAGAAAAGTATCATAGCTTGGATGTTTCTACTTTTGCTGATTTTTTGAATTTATGTTCTTCTTCTTCCTTTTAGGGGTTCTCTTGTATTCTCCTTGTGTACTAGAGTTGTGCCTCTCTACGCTTTATTAATGATATGAAGTTACTTATAAAAAAAAAAAAACTAGTTGAGCTTTTTTCCATGTAAATTTACAGAGCATTCCTGCAGTTTTATGGAATCTTTGGGTCAAGTCAATTTCCGTCTGGAAAGCCATAAAACTTATATGTTGTTAATATTGTGATAGTTGCTTGTTATTATTTGTTTGTGGTTGATCAATTACTTTTGTGTCATATATGTTTTTCACTTCCATAAACTTTATGATATAACCTTTTCTGTCAGTGAGTTAACTCTTGGACGGAGCTTAAACTCTGAGTTGACCTTTGTATTTGCTTCTGGTTTTTCTTTTATCAACTAGCCATTTATAGATTTTATTAGTCCATTTTACTTTCTAGGAAATAGTAGGTCATTTGGTGGAGGATTAAAAGAAGTTATGTTCCCAAACTTGAAAAACATATATTATACAGTTTTCTTTTTGTAAGTAAAAATGGTATTATGCATGTTGTTTGGCTGGGTTCAGAAACAGTTTTCAGAAGAAAAAAAAAATTGATAAATAGCTTTCAGAAAATTTCCTGAATGCCTAGTAATTTTCTGTACTTCTAACCATTAATTATCTGAGAACAAGGAGCTCTCAAAAATGAGCACGATTTTATTTGTAATCAGTTTTCTGAGTTCAAAATCCAGTTTGGCTTTGCTACTAAGATAGCCCTTAGTTACTGAATGTTTAGAAGTTGGTGGGCTAAGAGAGCATTAGGATGAACTATTACTTTTTGGTGTGCGTGTGTTTTTGGGGTTGACATCTTCTAAAGGACTAAATTACAATATGAATAGCTCTTTCATCAATATGCAGGTAGTTTTGTTGTGGTTGACATAAGTGGAATGGAAAAGGCTCTTGAATCAGGCAGCAAGGTTTCATGCATTGTTTCCCAAGTTCTCTTTTATGAACAAGTTCGTGCGATTCAGAAATCTCCAGAATGGTGAGTTTACTTCGCATTTTAACAACTGTGAGTTGATATCACAACTCTCTAATTTAATGTTTTGTTGGTATCCTTGCTTCCTTCAATATTATAACCCGGAGTTACTAGTGAGTTGAAATTGAGTCCGGGCATTACTTGAAACCAACAGGCACCTAATCTGATAGCTTTGTCGATAATGCAAACCTGGTCGGATGTCAAGGTTGGCTTGTGGAGTTGACGCAACTGAATCAGTTGACTAGTAGATGTAGCAGTTTATTATTTTCTCTATGCTCTCATTGGAAAACATGAGCACGCTGGTGTCCTTAAATTGTTTCCGTGTTTGTACTTTCTGGTTTCACATTCCTTATAATTTTGCTTCTACCCCTCAATGCAGGCCAGAAATATTCAAATCTACAAATGTGGATGGTTCCAATGGGAGTTTGCATGGGCAGACTTCCCAACAAGAAGAGAATGTGCTTGAATCTAGTGATGATGAGGGACTTCCCCCAATTGAAGCCAATACCAATAGAATCAGACCCAAAGAATTTCAACCAGATGCAGAATCAGATTCCAGTTCAGATATAGATTCTTAAGTTATTCTGTATGGACCCCTCTCAGCTTCATTGTAACAATTGCAGCCACAGCCAACTTGACTAATCTGTGGCTGGGAAAGAGTTGTCTTAACAACTGAAATTGTTGTCCAATTTGCTCGATGGGATTTTTATTGTACAATAACGTTCACAAATCTTGAGAGTGAAAACTCACCCACCAATAGGATTTTGAGAAATGCGAGAAATCATATTTTTATTTGATATATCTGTCTCAATATATATATATATATATATATATATATATATATAAAAGAATTGATTCAAGAGTTGTTGAAATTGTGATATCTCATCAATGAATGTTGTCGTGAACTCTATCAAGCTTTTAGCCGACTGAGTGGTGATGAATTCCTTATCAAGGTTGCTATTGTTATGTGTAAAGGATGGAGCAATGTGAAAGTGTGCATGCGAATCTGAATCTCTGGCAATGGGCGTGCCACGTGGCGGTCTCAATTTCACGATTCTCCGTAGTCTTTGACTCTTTGTGTCGTATATGCGTAATGAATGAAAGGCCCATTAGACTGGACTCCACCCAACTAGACAAACGACGCCGTTCGAGACTTGTTTTTTAGCCGCGGGATCAGGATATACGACAATCTTTGAAACATTGCCGGATCAGCAATTTGACATCTACGGCCAAAAGCATGCCACGTTAACAACCTGCAAAACCAGAGTTTTGTCTACCACTTTCTTTTGATTTGTTTTGTTTTTGTTTTTGTTTTTTTCATTTTCTTTGTTTTTTTTCTTCTATTCCCTTTCCCCATCGAAGGATTGTTTGCCTTCTGTATCACTTCCCACGTGTCAATCAGTAATAAAAATCAATCGAATAAAAGAAGAGAAGAAAAAAAAAAAATCTCAGATTTTGGTCGAAAGACAGCGTCTGGAGCTGAATTTAGAGGAGGAAATGGCGGTTTCAGCTGTGAGAGGCGGTCGCTTATCAATAATACCGGTGTTCCATCGTCATCATCATCTTCATCGTCCTCAGATGTTATTCTCGGACAAAGATAACTCTTCAAGAAGAAGGCACCCGAATGGTCGTGGCTCAAAGCGTTTCACTCTTTCTGCCCGTTATTCTCAAGCCCAGGATCTTTTCTCTTCCACCCGCCTCCAAGGTATTTTTCCTTTTCTTTTAATGGGCATGTTTCTTTCAAGTAGCTGAATTTATCAAGCTTCAGTGGCAATCCAAATACTCATCCGACTATCATTTCTTATGCTAAGTTTGGTGATTTTCATTATCCAAATGTAAAGTTGTATGATTAAACCGAAGCTTTTTTTTTTTTTTTGAAAAATCATTGTTGTTATCTTTCAGATAGTTTGGAGAGGCTGCCTAAACTGGTTGAGGATATTGTCCAGACATCCGTAAACACTGGTCCACGTGGTGCCATCCGGCTGGCCCAAGGTATCCAAGCATTTATCGGTGTTGGTGGCGAGTGGCTTGCTGATGTATCCAAGGTACCCCTTTTACACCTGTCTCGCTCCTTTTGGGATGTTCTTCCCGTTCATTATCGGTATTCCTTTCTGGGAAGTTCATCAGGTGAGAAAAGAGTGCGTAGAAAAGTCAAAGCCCTTATTGCAGTGTGGCTTTGAAGGTGAAGAAAATGAGCACTTGTGATATGGTTCAATTGAACGGACTGCAAAGGCTATCCGATAATCATTTCCTTCACTGTTCTATGACCCGGTTCTACCTATTTATCTTGTTTGTAGTAAATGGATATGCTCAATAATAATTTGACATCATAAACCTCAAACAAATCTTATGACACACTATAAAGTTAAGCTGGATAGGTTTTGATGATGTTAAATGGGTCTCAAGCCCCATAAGTGATTTTAGAGAGCTGTAAGTAACTTCGACTACTCCTTTTGGAGTATAGTATAGATACCACAAACACTTTCCTCGAGTCGTGACAAATCTGACAATGTTGACAGAAATATTGACAGTTTTTCATCTTTTGCAGTCAACAAATTCATCTGCTAGATTAGCAACTGAAATGCAGCTTGGACTACTTTCGCCCCTTTATTTGAGGAGATTGTTTGAACGCCTGGGTGCAACTTATATCAAATTAGGTCAGGTAAGTCTTGATGGGTTTTTTTTTCTTTCAAGAGTTATTCCCCCCCCCCCAAAAAAAAAAAAGAAAAAGAAAAGTTATTTGACCATAAAAAATGCAATGGAACTTGTATGGCCACTTAATAAGTTCATTCCTTTCCTCTAGGATATAAATTTCTTTTTTGATTCTCATTCTTTGCAGTTAATTTATCTTCTATATGTGAGGTACATTGTAACTAATGAATAACTTGGCTTGCAATTGGTAGTTCATAGCATCTGCACCCACATTGTTCCCACCAGAGTATGTCCAAGAGTTTCAGAACTGTTTTGATAGAGCTCCTGTAGTTCCTTTTGAAGATATTCAAAGGATTTTGCATGAGGAATTGGGGAGACCCATAGATAGTGTTTATGAATATGTTGACTCGACTCCTATTGCTTCAGCCTCAATAGCACAGGTTAATATCTTCTCTTCCCACTCCCCCCTTTTCTCCCCTTTAATAATATATTTCTGACTGATACAGATTAGAATTTACTATGTCTAGGTTCATGGTGCAAGGCTTAGAGGCTCCCAAGAGGATGTAGTTATAAAGGTCTTGAAACCTGGAATAGAGGATATATTGGTGGCAGATCTGAATTTTGTTTACATTGTTGCTCGCATATTGGAGTTTTTGAATCCTGAATTCAGCCGTGCATCACTGGTACAAATTTGGAACTAATTACTTTAATGCTTATTTTGGATTACTAGTATAAACACCTCCTCAAGATATTTCATAACTCATATGTTTAACAATTATCATCCGTTAGCATTTTCTTTAGTTCTGCATTGTTGCAATCAAATTTTGGGATGTAAATTCAAGTTTTAGTTGCACCCAACTTAGTGGCATGTGAAATAGTCTAATGCAGTGATGACATAATATGTTTTTGTTGTGGTGTATTTACTTCTCTGTCCTTATTGGAAAGAATCAATAGCATTTTCCATATTATTCATGAATATTGTTTGATTATTTTTTTCATTGTTTCTAGAATGATGATAGCTTGAAGCTTTCACGTAATTAAACTTCCATTCAGTAGGTTGGTATTGTTAAAGACATTCGAGAGTCTATGCTTGAAGAAGTTGACTTTTACAAGGAGGCTGCAAATATTGAGTCCTTTAGGGGATATTTAGAAACCATGGGACTGACAAGGCAGGCTACAGCTCCAAAAGTGTATCACCACTGCAGCACCCGACGAGTTCTGACAATGCAGAGGCTTTATGGAGTTCCTCTTACTGATCTAGAGTCTATAAGTTCGCTGGTTTCTAGTCCAGAGGCTAGTCTCATAACTGCCCTTAATGTATGGTAGGACCAATCTCTTAATTTTCATGCATGTGCTTGCAAGGTTGATGTTTATTTCAGTCCAGGTGTTAAAACATCAATTTTTTGATGAAATGTTAATACAGGTTTGGTAGTTTGCTTGCCTGTGAATCCTTCCATGCAGATGTGCATGCAGGCAATTTGTGGTTGTTACGTGATGGCCGTATTGGGTTTCTTGATTTTGGTAAGCATTTATCTCTTATTATGGGTTTTAATTTATGATTTAGTTTTAGCTGTGATCTTTTAGGATATTATGTATGGTAGGACCAAAGTCTTAGTATGTTTTTACATTACTCACTTCACTGGCACATTTACCGGTCAAACCATCTTAAGTGGCACCCCTTTATCTTTTAGGAGTCACCTCTAAGTTAGAACAGATTTTAATTCCTTATCTTATCTTTGTAAGCATTACCCTCATCCCTTTTGATGTTCTCATTCCTTATGCTCACTTTACAGACATGTTATTCGTATAAAGCAAATAAGTCTTACGTTAGCCATTAACCACCACAATGCTCCTCCTTTCTCTGGGATTGGGATTGGCCAAGTACCAAATTAGGAGGATACTAAGCATCGACACTTAACTTTCTTATGGTTTTAAACCTGATGTTTTTATCAACAATGTGGTTTATCTATTGATTATCAGCAGATATATTTCTAGTTTATAAACTTTTTTACACTATATACTTTCAAACTGGAACTCGTGACCTTTTCCATAAAATTCCCATTGTCAAGGTTGCGATATCCCCTTGGATGATATGTTAGCACATTTAATGAAATATTAAGTAATATGGGAGTTACAAATTAATTTATTCCATTTCTAGAAAAAACATACACTAGTTAATATTTAATGGAGCATAAAGGCAAGGTGACTAATTCCAGCCTACCCAACCCACAAAAGGGGATATTTAAGCGCATCCGCCCCCTGGAGGCAGCTGATTCCAGAGGAGGCTTGAAGCATTGTCACATTAGCCTTGCCAAAACAATGATTTCTGAGTACTTTATATTTGTAACTAGGATTTGGTTTGAGAAAATTGTAGCTCTTGCCCTCACTTCAGGTGACTAATTCTCTTCCTGATTTTCTTGTACTCTCCATTAACAAAAGTGGCTATTAATTTCTGTGTTATTTTCTTAGTTTCCATCATATAAAATGACAATTCATATGCTTGTGAACTAATTCTGTTGTCATTATTAACATTGAGTATTTGTACATGAAAGCATTCTTGCATGTAACACAGAATACATTTAAATTACAGGAATTGTTGGGCGTATATCCCCAAAAACATGGGCTGCTATGGAAGTATTTTTGGCATCTATTTCAACTGAAGAGTATGAGTCAATGGCATCTGCCTTGATTGAAATGGGGGCTACAAACACGGATATTGATTCTAGGGCATTTGCAAGAGACTTGGAAAAGATATTTTCATCAATTCAGGCAAGAACTGTCTACCTATGCAGTTGATATCTATTGATTTTTTTTCCCAAAACTAACTGTTATGTTTAAGAATGCCATGACTTTATAGCTCTATGAAGTAAATGAGTTAAGGGCCGTAGGTTAAGTAGTTATTCTGTAATAATTTTTTGTTCCATATTCAAAGTTTGTGGCGCTTAATGTGAAGCCTGAGATAGTTTAATTTGATGATGGGGGAAAGAGGGGAATTCAAGGCAAAAGATAAACTTGTTCCTTTTTTTCTTATAAAGCTTTATTGCTTATCAAAAAATGATTATTATGGATATTGTTGTTGTTGTTGTTATTGTGGATGTTGTTTATTGTTATTATATGGTGAAAGAATATGAACTGTAAGAGGTTTCCTTGGCCAAGTATAAGTGATTCCACGGTTGGATGATTAATAATTTAAAATGTACAACTGACGTTCTATGATCATGAGTTTTTTGGCTAGAACCTGCTTGGCCAACACATTTATGTCCAGAATAATTTTTTTTTGGCAGGATTTGGATACAGAAATAGTTGTAGCAACAGCCAGGGGGACAACAACAGGGGAAACTGCTGTCTCTGCTAATCTAGTTGTTGATGAGAGGCAAATGAATGCACTCTTTCTTGATGTGGTAAGTTGTTCTACAATATATTGTTCAATACAAACGGCTGTTATTTAGGCATGTTAGCCAGCAACTTTATTGGTTTTAGTAGGTGCTATGCTAGCTCTTCACTAATGAATATTAATATCGATATAACAAATTATTGGCTGCCTACAGGACTGTGGAAACACCACAGATTTAGATGTAGTGTTCCACTCTTCCTGACCACCACAGATTTAGATGTAGTGTTCCACTCTTCCTGACCATCTAAATGAAGTGGTGCCAGCAAATAAATATATACATTAAAATGGTAAAAAGCATAAAGTAAGACTAAAAACGTTGAGGAATTTCTTGAATTGGTAGGTGACTATATCCTTGGGTCTGCGAAATGGTAATCACTAGTTTTAAACCGTTTTATATTTTTTACTGTTCCACAGGTTCGGGTTAGTGAATCATATGGATTGAGATTTCCTCGTGAATTTGCACTTCTCATGAAGCAGCTTCTGTATTTTGACCGGTACACCCGGTTGTTGGCTCCCAACTTGAATATGCTTCAAGACCAGAGGATCTCCATTGTTTCGAATCGAAGAAGCAAATATGGAGACAGTTTCAAGTGAATCACCCTTATATAGATATACATCCTCCTAGGTCAAAGGCTTTATTTTTGTTTTTACTTTTGTAGATATGGCTAGCAGTACAGAGTTGGAATTATACACACCCGATAGAAATACTAAGAAGGAAAATATTTGCACTCGCAATGATTTGTTATTTCTGCTGTATGAGCATTAATTTGTTCCTCTCTCTCTCTCTCTCTATTCCTGGTGCTTTCTGCATCTGATGATTGTATGAACTTTTCTACTGTAGCCTTGTCTTTAACCAACTAGTCTCATTTCATTGCGTTGTTCCGGATTTTTGGAGAACGGTCCATAACTTAGCTTTCTCCAGCTGGGTTGATGACATCCTCTTTCTTCTTCGTCTTGCCTGAGGATTTTCAATGTATATTAGATCACCAAGTACGTGGCTTTCATTACCACCTCGTCTAACAATCCCAACGACTTTTCATTTGCAGCAGCAACGTATTGCTTCATCATTGTATTGCTAGAATGATCTATCACACTCCTACCATATACTTTTCAGGTGCAACAGCAATGGCTGATTGACTGTTCTGCCGGTGACTATATGCGTGACCAATAAGCCTGACCTGTTATGTTTTGGGGGCTCGTTAAGAAGAGGAAAAGGATATTTTTAATTTGAGCCTTTGTTTTCATCGTCATATTATGATTTTCAGAGACCCAATACTTAGAATACTCGAAATCATTTGTTCCTTCGGATCAAAGGCAATCTTTTTCCTTCAATCATGGTCTGTTGATTGTGAAACCAGACAGAGTGGGCAGTTCCTAGAAAGGTCTCTGCCAGACCGACATCGGCTAAACATTGCAGGCCTCAACCATAACTTTGTTTCATGTTCTAGAGAAGCAAACTTGAGGGAGGGTATTGAAACTGAAACATTTAGGAGGCAAGGTGCAACCTTGATAAAAAGAAGGCAACGTAGAATAAAAGAAAATAGTAAATAACACTTGAGAATCCATCTCTTTAATACCTTATTTGTACCAGAATCAATGTCACGTATCTCTCTGTGATATGATAATCGAAAATCAAACACTGAATAGAGATAGGAAGTTTGAACACTCATTACACACGGTCAACTATAATATACACAAATAAACAAATTTAAATAGAAATCTGTGTAAATATCTACATATACAACAATCAAAACCGTTGGTTTCTATTTCTATATACTTTCAGAGCAAAGGGATGAATCTATGAATCTTCTTTCATATTAGATCACCAAGTAACACGTAGTGAGAAAACAAATCAACCTCAGACTCCTCAATGCTTCACCCTCCAAGAAATGGGTACTACAGTACTGTTTCCATTTTTAGCGTATTCCCCACAACTGTCGCAACATCCCTCATCTCATTGACCTTGCTCCTGTGCCAGAAGGCCCAAGCCCATTTATGACCTGGCTCGGTGAAGAATAACCCATGAGCCGATGAAGTGGGGAGCTTGATCTAGGCTCAATTTCTGAGGAGGATGGTATCTCTGCATTGGACGAATTGGAGGAAGGTCCAGCTGATTCATACCTTCCCACGAAATTCTTATGTTTGTTATGGGACTGCTTCAAAACAGACTCCTGTCTCGCACCCACAGGCTTGAAAGGATCGGACGACATGTTTGTTTCAGCTACATTGCCTTGGAGGGCATGGAAAAACGAGGGAAGAGGATCTCCTTCAGTGGAGTAGGAGAGCCCGTAATCATCAGAACATGACACAGGATCCGCATATGGAGAAGCATTGACGTGAGATGCTGAGACCAACCTCCCATTAATAGCATCACTATAGTCATCGACCTCACTTGGTGGAGGGTCCATGGCAATGGGTGCAAATGGAACTAAATGGGTTCTGTTCTGAAGTGAAAACTTGAGCAGCTCTGAACAAGCACCGCACCTTAGCTGATGAAATCTCTTTCTAAAGAGAAGAAAATCTGCAGGTAGCTGCAGTGGGCTGGAGCAATTATAGCAAGTTATGAAAGGGGCACCACCTGCTATAGGTCGGAAATGTCGCTTAGCCAAATGATATTTCTTCACCTCATGGTCTTTATGCCTCTGCTCTTCAGACTTTGTTTCGTGAGTGTGTATGGGGAACTCAGAGTTCACATACCGTTGGGGACTTGAAGGCAAAGAGTTGTAAAAATTGTTACCAGCATGGAGCCTGCATAACCCTTTATTATGGAAAAGGGTGGACGGAGGAGGCAACTGTGCTGAGCACTGCCAGTCCTGGAGATGGCAATGGAGACAAGAGTGATGAGCTTCATGTCTACTGCATGTTGTCTCCCCTGAGAAAGGTATGTGCGAGAAATTGTGCTGCTGGAGCCAGCTGCTTCCCGGCCTGCCTCTTCCAGGAAACCTAGGATTAATTAAGTCATTGCGAAATGCCCCCTCAGGTGCCTCATGATCATAGTAAGCTGGAATATGCTTTTCCTCCCAAGTGGAAACCCTTCCATTCAGATAGCATCTTTTGTTAATTTCATCCTGCAATTCAGAAACAATTTGCAGCAATTTCGTCTTGTCCTGTTCAAGGTAATCAGACCTGTCTGATGATTGAAAGCTTGTATTGCGGTGGAACTGATTATGCACTTGATTTGAAGGTCCAACATCTTCATAGCCAGCAAGGGAACCCATTCCATAGAAAGGCACCCTAGATGGATAATTGTCTCTCTCGTGTCTCCTCCAGTTTCTTTCTGGGCGGCCATGGGTTGTGGGTTCCAGCAATTCATCTTGATGCATTTTGTTGCGTTTATTGGCTGAATACTTCTTAGTGGGTGACAAAACTACTTTACTGACAAGATGCTTCCGGTCCATCATGCTGTTCAGCAGAAATTTGTCCTTTTTTTGCCTTTCTTCAGAAAGAATGGAGTTTGCAACCTTATCATTACGCCTAGATGAACGCATCTGATGTTCAGGGAATTGGTCATCCGTCCCATCATAAGAAGATACACTGCCCTCATAGGCATAGTAACTTCTTGTTGTTGGGGATTTAGACATCTCTCCAAATCTACCGCTGAGCTCAGAGCTGGGATTGGCAAACTCTGCGGTTTCTATCGTATCTGTGGACCTTACCCGGTCAAATACACGATAATTTTTCTGAGGTTGCTCTAACTGTTCATTAGGAGAAGATTTAAGGGTTTCTGGTGAAATGCTTTCCCTTGCTGGCTCGTGATGAGTAACAATAGAAGTACTCCCCGTTGTAGCCACTATATTGTCAGTATTCAAGCTTCTGAAATTAGAATCACCTTCATTGATACCTACTTCTAAGTTTTCTCCGGCCAATGGTAAGCCCTCACCATTTTCCTTTACTTCTGAATTTGCTCCTGCCGTTGGTGATGACTCTTCATTCCCACGAGGAACAAGCTCAGCTGACAAACGCACTTCCTCGGAAACCCCAAGCTGCTCACTATTGCCATCCCCAGATTGTCTTTGATCCCTCTCATTGTTTTGGTCCGAAGAACATTCACCCGAGGAAGGAAGAATATCTTTGTGACTAGAGTAGCTAGATTCTTTATCTTCAGTAACAATACCCAATGCATTAGTCTGAGCAGCATCTGTTTCATGTAAGCCAATTTCCCTGCTTTTCACATCATCTTCAGTAACAATACCCAATGCATTAGTCTGAGTAGCATCTGTTTCATGTAAGCCAATTTCCCTGCTTTTCACATGATTTTTTCGATTTTTTGCTGCACGCAGGAAGAGGATTTAAAAAATTAATATAAAACTTTAAAGGTAGCAAGATTATCTGTAGAAAGCAGATAAAATGGATGAACGTGATGGTCAAACCTGAAGATAGTAAAGATGGTCCATCAAAAGAAAGCAGTAGTAGTAAGGGGTCCAAACAATGGGGAATAACACACTATTGTATTGAAAACAATTCCAATACAAGGAGAATACAATGTCTGTTAGCTTATTTTCATTCAATAAAATAGTTTACAAATTTTACATGAGGTTGAGATGGTAGATGATTATAATCATCCTAAGCCCACATCTTAAGTTTTAGAGATTTCCTGAATTGATTATGTCTACTCCCTGCACCTGTCACGCAACCATAAACTAATCTGTATTCTCAGAGTTTATCTATCTTGTTCTTAAATCTTTTAGATTGTTACCTTGGAGAATTGTGTCACATCCACCGCACTTGAATAGAGTATAGACTGGCAACTCTGGAAGAACCTGACGACATTTGGGGCATCTAACCAGTCGAACTTTAGTAGTCAACCCACTGGTCATCTTGGTCCAGATATGTGGTCGTGATCAACAAAAGAGTAGGCTTCCAACACCCACTTTGACAGAAAATTAAATATTAAATACCAGATTCATCCAAGAAACTTTTTGTTGAAATACTATGAGGCTCTCACCATCTGCATTCAGATAGAAACAAAGATATACACAAACATCAGATAAATGTATGAATGACAGATTTCGTAATTGCAAATTGTGGGACAATGAAGAGCAAAGAAAATTCTACAGATGACTTAATATTAGCAGAAGCCATATCGAAAGGTTGTGGTTTTCAATTGTCTTTGATGAAGTTGCCCAATCATACTAACTTAGTAAACCATTAGAGATTTGATCATGTTTTAACTCATAATCTCTTGGGTCAATGATCGTCCCAAAGATTTCTAGGCATAAAAAACTAACTCAAGTAACCTGGGAAGCTGAACTTTAATTCCTGGTGGAAGTTCAAGCAGATGCAGCAATGCCATTGTCAGAGTCAATTTTGCCTCCTAAATCAGATTTGGATTAAAAAAAAATCACTTTACTGCTAATTGCATTTGGAATTAGCTTGACCTCTGTGACCTGTTAAAGTTTTCCATCAAGAAGTAGATGGGATGGACTTGCATTTGCTAGCATTTAAAAGTCTTATGTTTCTTTAAAGAAAAATTTGAACAGACACCCAAAATACAGGGAAGTTGTGGATGAAAAGGGCTGCAATGAAATTAAACATAAAGAACGAAGAGGACCCAGGAACTTAAACTCGAGATAAATTGATTCAGTAAGGTCAACCTGTACAGTAAAGCGAGGAAAGTAGGAGTATACCAGCAAAATTTGGCAAAAAAAAGAAAAAAGAAAAAAAGAAAGAGGATCTATACATGTTAAATATTAATATAGGATGTAACAAATTGAATAAATACACCTGAGACAGTTGCTTAAGATATGCAGGAGGTGGAGTGAAACGCAAACAAAATTGAAATTGAATGCTACTGCTACAGAAATGGGTAATTTTTAAATGTACCAAGTTGGAAAATGCTGGATCAAGTTATAAGGAAGTATAGATCATCATGAGCAATTAAGGAGTTGAACTAACAAATATGAGATTCTAAGAAGAATGAGTCAATTGCATAACAATGTAACGAGAAAATTAGAAAAGAAGAAAAAGTAAGAATCTGCAAAATTGGAAAATTGATTACAAAGGAAAGCAGGTGAGATCGGGTCCAATTACAGTTGATAAAGCACATACCTTGAGATTGGGAGATAGATATATAAGATCCAGAGATTGTGTGTATGCTACTTGTAATTGATTTAATGTAATGATAACAAAGAAGGGGAAGGGAGGGTCTATATTCTATAATGTATGTGGAGGTGAGGGAACGGGAAATGAACACGAACCTGTTAGGAAAGAGAGCGAATTGGAAAATTTGAAAGAATTTTATTCTTTCCCGCAAAGTTGACGACCTCTGTTCTACGAATTCCTTCTTCTTCTTCTTCTTCTTCTTCTTCTTTCACATATCGTGTTTGGAAAGGTTTTACAGTCAAACCCCCGACCCTCCCAAAAAAAAAGAAGAAGAATATTAAAGAGAAGAAAAGTAAAAGAAGCTATCTAAAGTCCCTACTCTCTCTGTATTTGTTTCACACCAGAGAGAGAGAGAGAGAGAGAGAGAGAGAGAGACGGGAAGGTGAAGGACTTAAAAGAAGCCAGGGGGAGTGAGGCGCCGATGCCATTCAAAGCGCGAACGACGTGTCATCCTACGTGTACGACTATTCTCCCTCTATCTATTGTACGTGTGGCAACCGGCAACGCGCTCTCGAGTCTCGCCTCCCTGCCCTGCCCCGACCGTTACTAATTTACGTTTGTTTTATGTCTGCAACAGTGCTTTTTTAACCTCCATAGTCAACTCTAATTTTCTTGTTACGACTTATGATTTTAGCGTGCGGCCATAAATAATCATCCTGATTATTATCAACCTATCATTTGTGAAGTGTGGTCCACCCATTAACCAAACCAAATCCCATAATTGATAATACACCCATTCCTGCATTGACTGGGGAATTGGGTCAATGGTGGTGTGGTGGGCACCCTGGCCAGCTGGTGCCTGACAGATGGCTCTGTTACAAGCCACTCGCTACTTTGTTTTACTCTTCATTTATTTATTAAAAAAAAAATAAATGCTTATCACATTATTTTTTTTCTTCTCGATCGATTGTAATCTTAATTAAATCCAACCCTTTTTTTCAAAGAAAGTGCCAATTAAGGCCCAAGACGAACGAACAGTACTCATCATTCCTCCATTCTCTAACCCCACTCTCCACGACAACCTCTCATTTATTTAATGCTTTTCTTGACCAAACTTGATGAATTTTTGGTTCCATCCCCTTTACCCTTTTCTTCTTTATTAATTCCTTTTTACATATTAACCGACAACATAAGCAGATCAAATAACATAACATAAATAAGTTATCAGATCTCGTTTAATCTTGAAACATAACAATCCTCCCAAGTACTAATTCGATACTCCCGGTCCACCATTTCAAACTACTAAACTAGCTTCTAATCATAGTTTTAAATAAGGTAATCAACACTTGATATAACCAGTGAATTTGACAAGCACAATGTTGTATTTTTTTTTTACATTTATTTATTATATTCAACTTATATATTATATATGTGTTTAAGTGACTTTTCTTTTGTTTTTTTAAAATACAAGGATATGAAACTATTGTGAAAATTAATTAACATTACAATAAATGTTATATTCAACTCATTCTTCTTTCTCCTTTGTAATTATATGTATGCAAATAAGAAATACTAGGTCAAAGATTGGGAGATCTGAAGGGCATGGAGTTAACAATATATAGACCACGATGTGCTCAGAAATTAAAAACAATAATAATAACAACCATAGACCATGGCAAAGTCAACATACGACGGTCAACAAAAATGAATGACTTCTCGTCTTCTCATCCACAAGAAATTTTTTACTGGCAATTAAGGGAATCAAACCACAACCAATCATGTCCGCGCGCTGTGAATCTTGTATAATCATTCCGATTCAGAGAAAAAAAAAATTAAAAAATTGTATGACTATTCCTTAAGTTAAAGAATAACCATTTTCATTTTTCATGGAATGACTACTCAAATGCTAAAAATCTTATCAAAGTTAGAAATAATTATTTCATTTCATGAGTTTAATCCTTATACCAA
>NC_081547.1:30044103-30058778 GCF_901000735.1 Corylus avellana
ATATTTAGAAACCATGGGACTGACAAGGCAGGCTACAGCTCCAAAAGTGTATCACCACTGCAGCACCCGACGAGTTCTGACAATGCAGAGGCTTTATGGAGTTCCTCTTACTGATCTAGAGTCTATAAGTTCGCTGGTTTCTAGTCCAGAGGCTAGTCTCATAACTGCCCTTAATGTATGGTAGGACCAATCTCTTAATTTTCATGCATGTGCTTGCAAGGTTGATGTTTATTTCAGTCCAGGTGTTAAAACATCAATTTTTTGATGAAATGTTAATACAGGTTTGGTAGTTTGCTTGCCTGTGAATCCTTCCATGCAGATGTGCATGCAGGCAATTTGTGGTTGTTACGTGATGGCCGTATTGGGTTTCTTGATTTTGGTAAGCATTTATCTCTTATTATGGGTTTTAATTTATGATTTAGTTTTAGCTGTGATCTTTTAGGATATTATGTATGGTAGGACCAAAGTCTTAGTATGTTTTTACATTACTCACTTCACTGGCACATTTACCGGTCAAACCATCTTAAGTGGCACCCCTTTATCTTTTAGGAGTCACCTCTAAGTTAGAACAGATTTTAATTCCTTATCTTATCTTTGTAAGCATTACCCTCATCCCTTTTGATGTTCTCATTCCTTATGCTCACTTTACAGACATGTTATTCGTATAAAGCAAATAAGTCTTACGTTAGCCATTAACCACCACAATGCTCCTCCTTTCTCTGGGATTGGGATTGGCCAAGTACCAAATTAGGAGGATACTAAGCATCGACACTTAACTTTCTTATGGTTTTAAACCTGATGTTTTTATCAACAATGTGGTTTATCTATTGATTATCAGCAGATATATTTCTAGTTTATAAACTTTTTTACACTATATACTTTCAAACTGGAACTCGTGACCTTTTCCATAAAATTCCCATTGTCAAGGTTGCGATATCCCCTTGGATGATATGTTAGCACATTTAATGAAATATTAAGTAATATGGGAGTTACAAATTAATTTATTCCATTTCTAGAAAAAACATACACTAGTTAATATTTAATGGAGCATAAAGGCAAGGTGACTAATTCCAGCCTACCCAACCCACAAAAGGGGATATTTAAGCGCATCCGCCCCCTGGAGGCAGCTGATTCCAGAGGAGGCTTGAAGCATTGTCACATTAGCCTTGCCAAAACAATGATTTCTGAGTACTTTATATTTGTAACTAGGATTTGGTTTGAGAAAATTGTAGCTCTTGCCCTCACTTCAGGTGACTAATTCTCTTCCTGATTTTCTTGTACTCTCCATTAACAAAAGTGGCTATTAATTTCTGTGTTATTTTCTTAGTTTCCATCATATAAAATGACAATTCATATGCTTGTGAACTAATTCTGTTGTCATTATTAACATTGAGTATTTGTACATGAAAGCATTCTTGCATGTAACACAGAATACATTTAAATTACAGGAATTGTTGGGCGTATATCCCCAAAAACATGGGCTGCTATGGAAGTATTTTTGGCATCTATTTCAACTGAAGAGTATGAGTCAATGGCATCTGCCTTGATTGAAATGGGGGCTACAAACACGGATATTGATTCTAGGGCATTTGCAAGAGACTTGGAAAAGATATTTTCATCAATTCAGGCAAGAACTGTCTACCTATGCAGTTGATATCTATTGATTTTTTTTCCCAAAACTAACTGTTATGTTTAAGAATGCCATGACTTTATAGCTCTATGAAGTAAATGAGTTAAGGGCCGTAGGTTAAGTAGTTATTCTGTAATAATTTTTTGTTCCATATTCAAAGTTTGTGGCGCTTAATGTGAAGCCTGAGATAGTTTAATTTGATGATGGGGGAAAGAGGGGAATTCAAGGCAAAAGATAAACTTGTTCCTTTTTTTCTTATAAAGCTTTATTGCTTATCAAAAAATGATTATTATGGATATTGTTGTTGTTGTTGTTATTGTGGATGTTGTTTATTGTTATTATATGGTGAAAGAATATGAACTGTAAGAGGTTTCCTTGGCCAAGTATAAGTGATTCCACGGTTGGATGATTAATAATTTAAAATGTACAACTGACGTTCTATGATCATGAGTTTTTTGGCTAGAACCTGCTTGGCCAACACATTTATGTCCAGAATAATTTTTTTTTGGCAGGATTTGGATACAGAAATAGTTGTAGCAACAGCCAGGGGGACAACAACAGGGGAAACTGCTGTCTCTGCTAATCTAGTTGTTGATGAGAGGCAAATGAATGCACTCTTTCTTGATGTGGTAAGTTGTTCTACAATATATTGTTCAATACAAACGGCTGTTATTTAGGCATGTTAGCCAGCAACTTTATTGGTTTTAGTAGGTGCTATGCTAGCTCTTCACTAATGAATATTAATATCGATATAACAAATTATTGGCTGCCTACAGGACTGTGGAAACACCACAGATTTAGATGTAGTGTTCCACTCTTCCTGACCACCACAGATTTAGATGTAGTGTTCCACTCTTCCTGACCATCTAAATGAAGTGGTGCCAGCAAATAAATATATACATTAAAATGGTAAAAAGCATAAAGTAAGACTAAAAACGTTGAGGAATTTCTTGAATTGGTAGGTGACTATATCCTTGGGTCTGCGAAATGGTAATCACTAGTTTTAAACCGTTTTATATTTTTTACTGTTCCACAGGTTCGGGTTAGTGAATCATATGGATTGAGATTTCCTCGTGAATTTGCACTTCTCATGAAGCAGCTTCTGTATTTTGACCGGTACACCCGGTTGTTGGCTCCCAACTTGAATATGCTTCAAGACCAGAGGATCTCCATTGTTTCGAATCGAAGAAGCAAATATGGAGACAGTTTCAAGTGAATCACCCTTATATAGATATACATCCTCCTAGGTCAAAGGCTTTATTTTTGTTTTTACTTTTGTAGATATGGCTAGCAGTACAGAGTTGGAATTATACACACCCGATAGAAATACTAAGAAGGAAAATATTTGCACTCGCAATGATTTGTTATTTCTGCTGTATGAGCATTAATTTGTTCCTCTCTCTCTCTCTCTCTATTCCTGGTGCTTTCTGCATCTGATGATTGTATGAACTTTTCTACTGTAGCCTTGTCTTTAACCAACTAGTCTCATTTCATTGCGTTGTTCCGGATTTTTGGAGAACGGTCCATAACTTAGCTTTCTCCAGCTGGGTTGATGACATCCTCTTTCTTCTTCGTCTTGCCTGAGGATTTTCAATGTATATTAGATCACCAAGTACGTGGCTTTCATTACCACCTCGTCTAACAATCCCAACGACTTTTCATTTGCAGCAGCAACGTATTGCTTCATCATTGTATTGCTAGAATGATCTATCACACTCCTACCATATACTTTTCAGGTGCAACAGCAATGGCTGATTGACTGTTCTGCCGGTGACTATATGCGTGACCAATAAGCCTGACCTGTTATGTTTTGGGGGCTCGTTAAGAAGAGGAAAAGGATATTTTTAATTTGAGCCTTTGTTTTCATCGTCATATTATGATTTTCAGAGACCCAATACTTAGAATACTCGAAATCATTTGTTCCTTCGGATCAAAGGCAATCTTTTTCCTTCAATCATGGTCTGTTGATTGTGAAACCAGACAGAGTGGGCAGTTCCTAGAAAGGTCTCTGCCAGACCGACATCGGCTAAACATTGCAGGCCTCAACCATAACTTTGTTTCATGTTCTAGAGAAGCAAACTTGAGGGAGGGTATTGAAACTGAAACATTTAGGAGGCAAGGTGCAACCTTGATAAAAAGAAGGCAACGTAGAATAAAAGAAAATAGTAAATAACACTTGAGAATCCATCTCTTTAATACCTTATTTGTACCAGAATCAATGTCACGTATCTCTCTGTGATATGATAATCGAAAATCAAACACTGAATAGAGATAAGAAGTTTGAACACTCATTACACACGGTCAACTATAAATCTATAATATACACAAATAAACAAATTTAAATAGAAATCTGTGTAAATATCTACATATACAACAATCAAAACCGTTGGTTTCTATTTCTATATACTTTCAGAGCAAAGGGATGAATCTATGAATCTTCTTTCATATTAAATCACCAAGTAACACGTAGTGAGAAAACAAATCAACCTCAGACTCCTCAATGCTTCACCCTCCAAGAAATGGGTACTACAATACTGTTTCCATTTTTAGCGTATTCCCCACAACTGTCGCAACATCCCTCATCTCATTGACCTTGCTCCTGTGCCAGAAGGCCCAAGCCCATTTATGACCTGGCTCGGTGAAGAATAACCCATGAGCCGATGAAGTGGGGAGCTTGATCTAGGCTCAATTTCTGAGGAGGATGGTATCTCTGCATTGGACGAATTGGAGGAAGGTCCAGCTGATTCATACCTTCCCACGAAATTCTTATGTTTGTTATGGGACTGCTTCAAAACAGACTCCTGTCTCGCACCCACAGGCTTGAAAGGATCGGACGACATGTTTGTTTCAGCTACATTGCCTTGGAGGGCATGGAAAAACGAGGGAAGAGGATCTCCTTCAGTGGAGTAGGAGAGCCCGTAATCATCAGAACATGACACAGGATCCGCATATGGAGAGGCATTGACGTGAGATGCTGAGACCAACCTCCCATTAATAGCATCACTATAGTCATCGACCTCACTTGGTGGAGGGTCCATGGCAATGGGTGCAAATGGAACTAAATGGGTTCTGTTCTGAAGTGAAAACTTGAGCAGCTCTGAACAAGCACCGCACCTTAGCTGATGAAATCTCTTTCTAAAGAGAAGAAAATCTGCAGGTAGCTGCAGTGGGCTGGAGCAATTATAGCAAGTTATGAAAGGGGCACCACCTGCTATAGGTCGGAAATGTCGCTTAGCCAAATGATATTTCTTCACCTCATGGTCTTTATGCCTCTGCTCTTCAGACTTTGTTTCGTGAGTGTGTATGGGGAACTCAGAGTTCACATACCGTTGGGGACTTGAAGGCAAAGAGTTGTAAAAATTGTTACCAGCATGGAGCCTGCATAACCCTTTATTATGGAAAAGGGTGGACGGAGGAGGCAACTGTGCTGAGCACTGCCAGTCCTGGAGATGGCAATGGAGACAAGAGTGATGAGCTTCATGTCTACTGCATGTTGTCTCCCCTGAGAAAGGTATGTGCGAGAAATTGTGCTGCTGGAGCCAGCTGCTTCCCGGCCTGCCTCTTCCAGGAAACCTAGGATTAATTAAGTCATTGCGAAATGCCCCCTCAGGTGCCTCATGATCATAGTAAGCTGGAATATGCTTTTCCTCCCAAGTGGAAACCCTTCCATTCAGATAGCATCTTTTGTTAATTTCATCCTGCAATTCAGAAACAATTTGCAGCAATTTCGTCTTGTCCTGTTCAAGGTAATCAGACCTGTCTGATGATTGAAAGCTTGTATTGCGGTGGAACTGATTATGCACTTGATTTGAAGGTCCAACATCTTCATAGCCAGCAAGGGAACCCATTCCATAGAAAGGCACCCTAGATGGATAATTGTCTCTCTCGTGTCTCCTCCAGTTTCTTTCTGGGCGGCCATGGGTTGTGGGTTCCAGCAATTCATCTTGATGCATTTTGTTGCGTTTATTGGCTGAATACTTCTTAGTGGGTGACAAAACTACTTTACTGACAAGATGCTTCCGGTCCATCATGCTGTTCAGCAGAAATTTGTCCTTTTTTTGCCTTTCTTCAGAAAGAATGGAGTTTGCAACCTTATCATTACGCCTAGATGAACGCATCTGATGTTCAGGGAATTGGTCATCCGTCCCATCATAAGAAGATACACTGCCCTCATAGGCATAGTAACTTCTTGTTGTTGGGGATTTAGACATCTCTCCAAATCTACCGCTGAGCTCAGAGCTGGGATTGGCAAACTCTGCGGTTTCTATCGTATCTGTGGACCTTACCCGGTCAAATACACGATAATTTTTCTGAGGTTGCTCTAACTGTTCATTAGGAGAAGATTTAAGGGTTTCTGGTGAAATGCTTTCCCTTGCTGGCTCGTGATGAGTAACAATAGAAGTACTCCCCGTTGTAGCCACTATATTGTCAGTATTCAAGCTTCTGAAATTAGAATCACCTTCATTGATACCTACTTCTAAGTTTTCTCCGGCCAATGGTAAGCCCTCACCATTTTCCTTTACTTCTGAATTTGCTCCTGCCGTTGGTGATGACTCTTCATTCCCACGAGGAACAAGCTCAGCTGACAAACGCACTTCCTCGGAAACCCCAAGCTGCTCACTATTGCCATCCCCAGATTGTCTTTGATCCCTCTCATTGTTTTGGTCCGAAGAACATTCACCCGAGGAAGGAAGAATATCTTTGTGACTAGAGTAGCTAGATTCTTTATCTTCAGTAACAATACCCAATGCATTAGTCTGAGCAGCATCTGTTTCATGTAAGCCAATTTCCCTGCTTTTCACATCATCTTCAGTAACAATACCCAATGCATTAGTCTGAGTAGCATCTGTTTCATGTAAGCCAATTTCCCTGCTTTTCACATGATTTTTTCGATTTTTTGCTGCACGCAGGAAGAGGATTTAAAAAATTAATATAAAACTTTAAAGGTAGCAAGATTATCTGTAGAAAGCAGATAAAATGGATGAACGTGATGGTCAAACCTGAAGATAGTAAAGATGGTCCATCAAAAGAAAGCAGTAGTAGTAAGGGGTCCAAACAATGGGGAATAACACACTATTGTATTGAAAACAATTCCAATACAAGGAGAATACAATGTCTGTTAGCTTATTTTCATTCAATAAAATAGTTTACAAATTTTACATGAGGTTGAGATGGTAGATGATTATAATCATCCTAAGCCCACATCTTAAGTTTTAGAGATTTCCTGAATTGATTATGTCTACTCCCTGCACCTGTCACGCAACCATAAACTAATCTGTATTCTCAGAGTTTATCTATCTTGTTCTTAAATCTTTTAGATTGTTACCTTGGAGAATTGTGTCACATCCACCGCACTTGAATAGAGTATAGACTGGCAACTCTGGAAGAACCTGACGACATTTGGGGCATCTAACCAGTCGAACTTTAGTAGTCAACCCACTGGTCATCTTGGTCCAGATATGTGGTCGTGATCAACAAAAGAGTAGGCTTCCAACACCCACTTTGACAGAAAATTAAATATTAAATACCAGATTCATCCAAGAAACTTTTTGTTGAAATACTATGAGGCTCTCACCATCTGCATTCAGATAGAAACAAAGATATACACAAACATCAGATAAATGTATGAATGACAGATTTCGTAATTGCAAATTGTGGGACAATGAAGAGCAAAGAAAATTCTACAGATGACTTAATATTAGCAGAAGCCATATCGAAAGGTTGTGGTTTTCAATTGTCTTTGATGAAGTTGCCCAATCATACTAACTTAGTAAACCATTAGAGATTTGATCATGTTTTAACTCATAATCTCTTGGGTCAATGATCGTCCCAAAGATTTCTAGGCATAAAAAACTAACTCAAGTAACCTGGGAAGCTGAACTTTAATTCCTGGTGGAAGTTCAAGCAGATGCAGCAATGCCATTGTCAGAGTCAATTTTGCCTCCTAAATCAGATTTGGATTAAAAAAAAATCACTTTACTGCTAATTGCATTTGGAATTAGCTTGACCTCTGTGACCTGTTAAAGTTTTCCATCAAGAAGTAGATGGGATGGACTTGCATTTGCTAGCATTTAAAAGTCTTATGTTTCTTTAAAGAAAAATTTGAACAGACACCCAAAATACAGGGAAGTTGTGGATGAAAAGGGCTGCAATGAAATTAAACATAAAGAACGAAGAGGACCCAGGAACTTAAACTCGAGATAAATTGATTCAGTAAGGTCAACCTGTACAGTAAAGCGAGGAAAGTAGGAGTATACCAGCAAAATTTGGCAAAAAAAAGAAAAAAGAAAAAAAGAAAGAGGATCTATACATGTTAAATATTAATATAGGATGTAACAAATTGAATAAATACACCTGAGACAGTTGCTTAAGATATGCAGGAGGTGGAGTGAAACGCAAACAAAATTGAAATTGAATGCTACTGCTACAGAAATGGGTAATTTTTAAATGTACCAAGTTGGAAAATGCTGGATCAAGTTATAAGGAAGTATAGATCATCATGAGCAATTAAGGAGTTGAACTAACAAATATGAGATTCTAAGAAGAATGAGTCAATTGCATAACAATGTAACGCGAAAATTAGAAAAGAAGAAAAAGTAAGAATCTGCAAAATTGGAAAATTGATTACAAAGGAAAGCAGGTGAGATCGGGTCCAATTACAGTTGATAAAGCACATACCTTGAGATTGGGAGATAGATATATAAGATCCAGAGATTGTGTGTATGCTACTTGTAATTGATTTAATGTAATGATAACAAAGAAGGGGAAGGGAGGGTCTATATTCTATAATGTATGTGGAGGTGAGGGAACGGGAAATGAACACGAACCTGTTAGGAAAGAGAGCGAATTGGAAAATTTGAAAGAATTTTATTCTTTCCCGCAAAGTTGACGACCTCTGTTCTACGAATTCCTTCTTCTTCTTCTTCTTCTTCTTCTTCTTCTTTCACATATCGTGTTTGGAAAGGTTTTACAGTCAAACCCCCGACCCTCCCAAAAAAAAAGAAGAAGAATATTAAAGAGAAGAAAAGTAAAAGAAGCTATCTAAAGTCCCTACTCTCTCTGTATTTGTTTCACACCAGAGAGAGAGAGAGAGAGAGAGAGACGGGAAGGTGAAGGACTTAAAAGAAGCCAGGGGGAGTGAGGCGCCGATGCCATTCAAAGCGCGAACGACGTGTCATCCTACGTGTACGACTATTCTCCCTCTATCTATTGTACGTGTGGCAACCGGCAACGCGCTCTCGAGTCTCGCCTCCCTGCCCTGCCCCGACCGTTACTAATTTACGTTTGTTTTATGTCTGCAACAGTGCTTTTTTAACCTCCATAGTCAACTCTAATTTTCTTGTTACGACTTATGATTTTAGCGTGCGGCCATAAATAATCATCCTGATTATTATCAACCTATCATTTGTGAAGTGTGGTCCACCCATTAACCAAACCAAATCCCATAATTGATAATACACCCATTCCTGCATTGACTGGGGAATTGGGTCAATGGTGGTGTGGTGGGCACCCTGGCCAGCTGGTGCCTGACAGATGGCTCTGTTACAAGCCACTCGCTACTTTGTTTTACTCTTCATTTATTTATTAAAAAAAAAATAAATGCTTATCACATTATTTTTTTTCTTCTCGATCGATTGTAATCTTAATTAAATCCAACCCTTTTTTTCAAAGAAAGTGCCAATTAAGGCCCAAGACGAACGAACAGTACTCATCATTCCTCCATTCTCTAACCCCACTCTCCACGACAACCTCTCATTTATTTAATGCTTTTCTTGACCAAACTTGATGAATTTTTGGTTCCATCCCCTTTACCCTTTTCTTCTTTATTAATTCCTTTTTACATATTAACCGACAACATAAGCAGATCAAATAACATAACATAAATAAGTTATCAGATCTCGTTTAATCTTGAAACATAACAATCCTCCCAAGTACTAATTCGATACTCCCGGTCCACCATTTCAAACTACTAAACTAGCTTCTAATCATAGTTTTAAATAAGGTAATCAACACTTGATATAACCAGTGAATTTGACAAGCACAATGTTGTATTTTTTTTTTACATTTATTTATTATATTCAACTTATATATTATATATGTGTTTAAGTGACTTTTCTTTTGTTTTTTTAAAATACAAGGATATGAAACTATTGTGAAAATTAATTAACATTACAATAAATGTTATATTCAACTCATTCTTCTTTCTCCTTTGTAATTATATGTATGCAAATAAGAAATACTAGGTCAAAGATTGGGAGATCTGAAGGGCATGGAGTTAACAATATATAGACCACGATGTGCTCAGAAATTAAAAACAATAATAATAACAACCATAGACCATGGCAAAGTCAACATACGACGGTCAACAAAAATGAATGACTTCTCGTCTTCTCATCCACAAGAAATTTTTTACTGGCAATTAAGGGAATCAAACCACAACCAATCATGTCCGCGCGCTGTGAATCTTGTATAATCATTCCGATTCAGAGAAAAAAAAAATTAAAAAATTGTATGACTATTCCTTAAGTTAAAGAATAACCATTTTCATTTTTCATGGAATGACTACTCAAATGCTAAAAATCTTATCAAAGTTAGAAATAATTATTTCATTTCATGAGTTTAATCCTTATACCAAACCTACGTTAAGTATCTTTTTCTTTTCTTTTTTTTCCTTCCCATTTTTCTTCTTTTTGGACCAAAGAATAAATACTACTACAAGGACCAAATGGTTCCGCTATGAATATAGGAATTACGAAGGCTTCTTAATTGACTTAATTAATTAAGTTTAAGAGGTCAGAATCTCAAGTCTGCATTCAAGACTAGTTTACCAGTGTTTCTATTAAAGGTGACCTTCAAACCAAAAATATAAATAAAAGTAAAAAGTTAATGTTTGACCTTTACTCATTCGGATGGGTGAAAAAGACAAAGCACACAAGTAATTGAGTGCCAATAATCAAAATGTTGTGTTTTAATGAGAAATGATTTTCCTATAATTTTTGGTCCGAATTTCATTAGATTTTGGGCATAAATATGAGAGAGAGAAGTCGAGGCCTAAAGTGCCTCGAGTATCATAGGATATAGGGTTCACTTGCTCGGAGTACCAGTCCATGGGCTCCCAAACAAACTTGAATGTATGGAGAGACCTTTGGTGGTAATTATTAGTTCCAAGCCTTTTTAATCTCCAACGCAAGGCCCCGTCCGAACAGGAAGATAGCCCGTCCGAACATGAATTCCAGCAAGTTAGTTTTATCCCCATCGCAAGGCCCCGTCTGGACGCCTTGTATGTTTTATGTACAAATTGTGTATTTTATGTGGGCCCAGGTCTAGGATTTTGCAAATGATATAAATACATCTTTATAGAGAGAAATGTACGATGTTTCACCCTAAGTTTTGTGAGAGGCTATGCTTAGAGAGAACATTTGTTGTGAGCTTAATTGTTCCTCTTAGAGAATTATTGTAAGTTTCATTTAGAAGTCTATTGGAAGGGTCTAATAAATGAGAATCACATTAAAGGAGATTGTGAGTGAGGAGACGAGTTGGAGGCTTGTCGATCTTACAGAGTCAAGGACTTACATCGGGTAGTAAGTGTTCATCGTGTTTGTAATCTCTGAATATCTTTCTGATAGTGATTTCCTGAGTTTGACTGACCCGGAGAGATTTTACTTTTAAAACATTTTTTAAAAGATTTTATCTTCGTTACCAAAATTCTTGTGTTTGATTTTACATATTTTGGTAATTATATACTTATAGTTAAATATTTATTAATTCCGCATATTGTGTGATATTTACCTGCGAAGCGTTTCTCAGTAATAATCACAAACTTGAAAGTTTTGGTAGAAAGAAATTAAAATATTGAGAGGTGGTGGTTTGTGTAAACAGTATGACCAAGATGTTCAGAAAAAGGTCCGGATCCAACCAAGTGACCCGGTTGCGGAGACAGAGAGGCCCGAACCGAAAAATAATCTTCAAGACGGCCCATTAATTTACGAGCCCAAAGCCAGACCAAATTAAAAAGTGGGCTCACCATATGAGGAGTACACTTTTTCAGTTTTGACCTACCCCCTCCGCGGCACGATGATGCTTCAGTTCAGTTCTTTGCAGTTGGACAAACGACAGATCACTCTTCCGCCTTCTTCCTCGCCAGTCGCATCTTTTCAGGCCTACAGCTCGCAGACTGCACTTCTTCTTTCATCGCAGAGTAGTGACCAGCCAGAGATGGTCATACCAGTACGACCAATCAAATTGGAAATGAAAGTGTTTTAAGGTAAAATAACATGATTCTCCAAGCATTGCGAGGTTGCGACAAAATTACAAATATCTAACGCTCACATCACATGATTTAATTTGTGTATTGATATCTGAATGATTTTGCTCGCATGAATATTTGTCTCCAGTTCATACGAATTTAGACTTTGAAGTTCTCAAACGAGTACCTTAAATTTGGCTCAGAAAAAACAAAAAACAACCTTAAACATTTGATATCTGGTGTACCTTTTCGTAAGTGGACTGGACGGTTAAATTGCAGGCCGTTCAACAAGATAACAGTGGTAGTGCAAAGAGTCAAAATTTCGAAAAGGCAGACAACAATAACATAACCTGCTGTTGGGCAATTAAAGACGTGAAATCTTAACTCATATGTATGTTTTTATCAAAAGATCATACCGAGAAAATGTAAGCTTACTTTTTATTAGTCTATATCTAGCCATTCCTTCATCGAATTATTTATTTTTGTTGATTTTGAATCGAGTTGCTTGTAATCTATGTTGAGGTGAGAATTCTTATTAAGCGCATAAGTGGTGATGCTCCCACATATAACGTATGAGTATGATGTTGTAGACCATCTTGATGGCTTTCTTGGTTTTTAGAATTGCACGATCCAGTGTTGGTGCTCCCATCTATAATGTATGAGAAAATTACCCTCCGTGATATGCTGAAGATCACATAGTTCCAAAGTTCAGAAAATGTACAAACAGCTTGAAACAAATTAGCAATGAAAAGAGAATATATTGGCGGAGGAAATCAAGTCAAACATGGTTGGGTCATTCCTCTTTTTGATTTGTCAGTATAATGCAAACGGATTACATTAAGATGAGAGGCAATGGATATTGCTACCACAATTGACTTTGGTTTTGTAACCAATTATTAACCTTTTGAAGTCTTTAGGCATAGATGAATTATTTTCTTCTTTCTTGGGCACCGTTAGGCGGATCATACTTGCTTCTTTTTTCTTTCTCCTTCTGTAAATTCAGTATGGGAAAGGATGGTGAGAGGAATCCCGATTTTTTCGGTATGTATGGCAACAGCTTTTAAAATATATTACAATGTAATACTTGTTTCAGCATGTCATTAATGCCGCTTGGTTTTCGTATTTCATGTTATTAACAATGCTGTTATGCGATACCCTGCTGATGAACAGCCTCCAAACCCTGTTACCAGTCAACCTTCTCAACTCCACAAGTCAAGGAGCATCCAGCTTTCACGTGATAGATGGAGACCCTGTGCTTCACAATCCTGCTATGGGAATTGGGATACCCTGCTCATGGACAGCTTCTAAACCATGTTACCAATCAACCTTATTTCAGCTCCACAAGTCAAGGAGCATCCAGCTTTCACAAGATAGAAAGCCCTGTGGTTGACAATTTCCATTCCTTGAATGCTGGAAACATGTGAGATTTTTTTTTTCTCTGTACTTTTTTTTTTTTTTTTTTTCATTTGCATATTCTTTAATTGCAAAGTCATCACGCCCATTTGGTCCATGTTTGTGCAAGTGGTTACATATGCTTTTTATATTAGTATAACTTGTAAATGATACTTAGTTCATAATTCATTTATTTGATAGTCTTGTCGAATAGAAAAGGCCTTTCATTCTGATTCCAATATGAAAATCAGGCAACCTACTTTCCTATAGATGAAAAAACTCCGAGTAATATTTTTGGCTCCATTTATTCAACCAACTAAATCTTCGGTGTCCAGGATACTTGCAAATGCTTCATCATAATCAATGCCCTATGTCTTTCATTGAATTGGACGCATCACAAACTGGAGTAGACACATCTGAACTTGGGGTGACATCTACTTCTAATGGAGCAAGTTCACAAGAGCAGCAGCTTACACCGAATAGTCAGGAGGTAAGCATGGATGACATTTGGGATTATCTGTCAGGGGCGACATCTCAGCTTGCACCGAATAGCAAGGACAGCTTCTACGCTGATCTGCCACCGCTGATTGACATCTATGATTGGTGGGTTTTAATTATATCTTAGATAGAATTTGCATAATCATAACCTCTTGTTTTTATAACTAGAAGACCCCATTAAAGTTGATGGAATACCTCGTCTTTCGGAGTAGAAACTTGTACACCATTTTTCTTAAATATTTGAATATGTGGTTCTTTATTTTTTTGGTGGTAAATACCTTTCTATATGGTGCAAGTAGTTAAACAAACCATATACGAAAAAAAAAGGGAAAAAAAAATGAGAACCACTTTAGGAAGCCAAATTAATTTCATGTAGAATCAGTCAACTTGTAAGAGAGAATAGAGTTTTGATTGAGGGTAGTGTTAAAGACAAGAAATAGAATGACGGAATAGATAACTTTGGCATTGAATGTGGAGAAAGTGCATTTTCATTATTAAATTAGAGAATATATTAATTAAATCTTTAGCAGAATGTGCTACAAATATCTTTCTATTGATTCAGACTGAAAGTGTTTCTATTAGAATTTAGATCTATGCTACCAAGTGGAGCATTAGTTTTACTTATACTATTATATCACGCGGTGTATGTAATGCTTATTTGGTGTACTATTACATATTAAATTTAGGGTTAAATACTAAATTGGTCCCTAGGGTTTCACAACTTTATTTTTTCCCCCCTGGGTTTTCATTTTTATCACAGGAGGTCCCTGTGGTTTTGATAAGTGACCAAATTAGTCCATCCGTTAGTTGACCGTTAAACTGGACACGTGGACCAATCAGACGTCGACACGTGGCACATATATTAATTTTTTTTTTTTAATTTTTTTTAATAAAAAAAAATGTTTTTTT
>NC_081547.1:30058902-30059163 GCF_901000735.1 Corylus avellana
CCTATACCTCTTTTTTTAGAAAAAAAAAAAAAAAAAAACTTTTTTGGCGTAGTTGGTAAAAAGATTTGACAAAGACCTATTTGTCATTTGAGCAGAACTTTTAATTTTTGGGACAATTTTTTTTTTTTGGATAATATTGTAAAATAGAATGACTCCCCAATTAAATGCTGCCGATTTATAAAATAGACTGTGGTTGCTCGTATATTATATGAGTAAAAGATAGTTACCTATTGCTGAGCTTTGATTTCTTCATATTTGTTT
>NC_081547.1:30060567-30060758 GCF_901000735.1 Corylus avellana
GAAACCACCCCCGGTACCCACTGGGGGTGGCTCGGCCACCCCCATGGAGCCTTGGGGGTGGCCGAAACCACCCCCAACGGTGCCCAGGCCAGATGGGGGTGGCCAGGCCACCCCCATGGCCAAAGGCCACCCCCAAATTGCCAAGGGGGTGGCCGAGCCACCCCCTGTTTCGTCCCATTTTTTTTTTTTTT
>NC_081547.1:30060778-30105666 GCF_901000735.1 Corylus avellana
AAAAAAACATTTTTTTTAATTAAAAAAAAATTAATATATGTGCCACGTGTCGACGTCTGATTGGTCCACGTGTCAGTTTAACGGTCAACTAACGGTCAACTAACAGATGGACTAATTTGGTCACTTATCAAAACTACAGGGACCTCCTGTGATAAAAATGAAACCCCAGGGGGGAAAAAATAAAGTTGTGAAACCCCAGGAGGTTTTGGAGTATTTAACCCAAGAAATAAAGGCTTCTCGTCTATCACGCACTCATGGAGACAATAAGGCGTGGACTGGCCACCTCTCGTCTGTGAAAGATGCTTCCATTGAGCAAAATTGTCCTCCAGTGCCCCCCACTGTAACAGGGAACATGATCTTCCACATAAATATTCTATTGTCTAGATTATTTATTTATTTATTTATTTGATTAAGTAATGGTCTAAATTAAATTTTATAGCAGGTAATGGTGTACAAAATGTTAATAATATGAACAATGAACCATGAAATTGTTAATCAAGGATGCATTTCCACAATCAGAACTAAATTATTAATGGATGATTTAAGGAAATATTTGTGGGCTAAAAGGAGAGCAGATCACTTGTCTCCCTGTTTTAGGCTCTTGGTTTTTGGTAGTTAAATCAACTTCTCAGTTGGGGGGCCATTCTTTTAATGATGATAACGACGTCCTTTTTTTTTTTTTATCTGATGCTCCTGTATGCTTTTTATATCAAATGCCAGCCGCTTAAATGATTATCTAATTAGTGGCTACTGGCTTTTTTTTAATTTGACTTGTGATCAATGGAGGCTTCCATTCAACTCTTTGTTAATCTTCGACTTCCATTTATCACGGCGTGCTGCCTACATGAAAGCCCTTTAAGTTTATGGCAACAAATAAATAAGTAAAAGTATATATATATATATATATATATATATAGATAGTGGAAGATCAACTTCTCTAAAGAAATCTTGCATCCATATTGTAGTTGGTTTCAAATTGTTGTGCTTTAATCCATTGAGAATGTATATTATCTAAAAGTTAAAAGTAAAAGTAAAAGTGATATTTTGACACGAAAGATGATTGTAAAACGGCTCCTATAATTTGCTCACCGGACAGAGGATGAAGTTTAAATGGCGTCTAGTGGTTGTCAGATTCTGAATTAAAATGCAGAATTTTCAAACCAAAATCTACATTCGCATATATATATATATATATATATATGTATAATAATAACAACTCCTGTTGTATTGTCTGCATTTCTGTCAGAAGCATCCAAAAGGACAATGGTTTTATGACGACTTCTTTTTTTATTCTTTTGTTGAATGGTTGACAGCTCTATTAAATTTTCAATCCAAATGAGTTTTTTGAGTAATTAATTTGGAAGTAGACCCCCATATCTTTTTTGAAAGCTACTTTACCTTCAACTTCAATGATTCAAATGCTCTTACTTGTGCTCAGAAAAAATTACAAAAATTCTGTTTGGCTGTTTAATGCCAATTTTTAAGTCAGTAAAAACAAAAACCTTCGTCTCCTTTCTCTTTGGTAATTTTACCGACTTGAAATTAGAAACTAAATTCCCCGGCCGTTCCCGCAACTAATTTGTTTCTCTTTGCATTGATAGACTAATATCAATCTGTATAGATGTTGACGTCATCAGCTCATTTCCCAATGCAAAAGCTTGTCCCATACGTTTTTTTTTTCTTTACTGTCCGTACATTCTCGGAATTATTGGGGGTATGATTGTTGGGTCTTTTTAGGGGAGGAACGAAGGAAGTTCTTTTTATTGTTGTTGGCAACCTCCCCGTTAAATGTTGTTGCTCCCTCTTCCCTCATACCAAATAAAATATGCACTCAAAAAGCCCCCAAGTTCCTGGAGCCTTCACTAATAAGTAATAATTTGTTAACATGAAAATTCACGTCACCTGTAAAAGTAAGGTTTTCCTATTTTTTATTTTCTATTTTCTACCAGAGGCGCTGTACACTTATTTAAGTTAAGAGGTAGGAAAGAAATATATAGGGGAATGAATATAAGATAAGATAAGATATTGATTGAAAATTAGTGTTGATTTGGTCAGGGGTTGAATATTAATTATTAGATTTTTTTTTTTTATGTTTTTTTCCTCCTTGTCTCTTTCTTCCCATTGGTTGGGCGGAGATTACGATATTTAGTGGCATTTTGTGGCCAACGGGGACAAGGAAGAGATAAGGAAACCATTACCTTTGTTCATCAAATCGATATATTCAATTAAAAATAATTAACCTGCAAGAATAAACAAATTAATACATTAAAATAAGGAAATATATATAATTGATCAGTACTACAAGTGTACAATACCGGCCGGACAAATGTTTTTTAAAGTCCCACTAGTTTATAGGATAAAATGAAATACATTTCTGAAGATCTCTTCGGTAAGATGCTCAATAACTTACTTATGGACATAAATGTCTTCCAAATTTAGAGAATTCTTTATAAAATTGTCAAGTGTATTCTTGAGCATGCTAAAAGTAAATAATTCTATTAAAAAAAAATCAAAGTCAACTTTGTATATTCAATTAATTAATCATAATTTGAAGAAATATTTTTGTCAAAGACCAATTACTACACGTCTTAGATACTACGAGTGTGAAAGGGGGTGATGCAATTTGGTGCCACGTCAACCACTCGATAAAATCCAGCTGGTACAATGAAACCATGCCAGCACATCTTATGAAACTCGATCATGAAATTAGACTAAAAAATTTCCTACGATGGACCCGAGCCCATGTTGACAAAACTCACTAATGGAAAAATGGATTGATTAGAAGATATTAAAAAAAGAAAAAAAAAAGGCACATATATGATATATGTCATATATATATATATATTATATATATATGATGGCCCCGTATGACTAAATATCCCCAACTCCATTATAAAACGTCAACAACCGAGAAGAAATTGTAGAGACGAGTAAGATTGAAGGATATTGGGCGGGTAAACTAAGATCCGTCGAGGACGCCATGGGAGATGGTGAGGGTGGTATGACGGAGAGGGTGATGGTGAAGCCACACTTTGTGCTGGTGCATGGTATAAGTGGGGGAGCTTGGTGCTGGTACAAAATCCGGTGTCTCATGGAGAATTCCGGCTACAGGGTGTCATGTATTGACCTCAAAGGCTCCGGAATTGACCAAACCGATCCCACTACCCTTGTTTCTTTTGATGATTACAATAAGCCGCTCATGGACTTCATGTCCAATTTGCCCGACAATGAACAGGTGCTTGTCTTTCTTGATCGTGTTTTTTTTTTTTTTTTAATTCACAATCTCTAATATTGATGGATGTTTTTGATTGTTTTACAAGTCAGGTAATATTAGTGGGGCATAGTGCCGGAGGACTGAGTGTAACTCAGGCGACTCATAAGTTTTCAAACAAAATTCGGCTAGCTGTGTATGTTGCAGCAACGATGCTAAAATTGGGTTGCTTGACAGATGAAGACCTCAAGGATGTAAAGTCTTTTATCTTTCCCATTAATTATATCACTCGATCTTTGTCTCTTTGGCTTTTTCTATATATCATCTACTTAAATGATGAAGCTGCTAATAATTAAGGCCTTCAGGCTTGGCTTTGGTTAATTTACTCTTTAAGAGTTGTAGCGATGGTGAGCAGAGTTTCATCTTAAGAGCAAGTTGGTTGTGGTTGTGGAGGCAATTCAGAATTCACAGTTACATTGTATCATTATCCACCTACTCTGCCGCAGAAGCGTAACGCCGTTACCCACCCCCCCACAAGAAAACAAAAATGAGTGGTTGTGTTGCCTTAACCACCTTTTACCAATTAGGAAAACTCCATAAGGCGGCCAGGGTGTGAAATAATGTGAATGCTGTTCCCATAGGCACGTGGCTCGCATGCACCTCATATATAGGATTAGGGGATTCCAAAATACCAACGCCCCTGCCTCACCCCTATATCTATCCATCCGTAGAGTTAATTTTAATTGGATTCATTTAATTAAGTAAATTAATTTATTATTTTTACGTTAATTTTGTATCTAATTTATTATAAGTCGTGTCAAGATCATAACGGTGGTGTTGAACATGTAATAAGGCCTTACTCTAAAATTATTATTGTGTGTACAAAGAAAGTATGCTGTTGCAGGGAGTCGAGCTGTCAATTCAATGACTCAGATCTCCATCATGCCGACCCAGAGATACTAGTCACTGTTAACGAAAAATCAGTCAGTACGAAACTCGCTTTCTTTCTCCATTGAGTTTCATTCCTCTCTTCAATTATTATTATGGCTAAGGCCGGGCATGTCTGATCCTCATCTCGTCGGATGATGACCACCAAATCTTAATTTAAGCTTTTTTGTTCTTTTCATTGCCTGCCCCTAGCTAGCCTAGTGGAAATGCAGAATCAGAATGGGTGTCAGCTGCTCGCTCGTGTGCTACTTTTGGTTTTTTTTATTTTTACCCCCTCTTCCCTTCCCTTAACTAAGTAATTGTTGCCTATATTTTTTTTCACTGTTCTTCAGGCTACGTACCTCCAATGATTGAGAGGAGACAAAATTCAAAAGTTAATTAAACTGATTTCAAAAAAGAAACATGAAATTTAATTAATCCCTTTATTTTTTATATATAAAACGTACAGGGAGTACCCGATTTATCTGAATTTGGCGATGTATATGAGCTTCAATTCGGATCGGGTCCTGATCAAGCTCCGACAACCGCCCTGGTCAAGAAAGAATTCCAACGCAAAATTATCTACCATATGAGCCCTCGAGAGGTAATTTTGTCACCCATTTATTTTGCTTCATTTTTTTTTTTTTTATTAAAAAATTTTTCCTGACATGGGTTTTTCAATTAATTAGGATTCCACACTAGCTAGCATGCTTTTAAGGCCAGGACCGATCAAAGCATTACTGGCTGCCCGTTTTGTGGACGATCATAACGTGGATAAGGTGCGGCGTATCTACATTAAGACTACCCATGATCGAGTGGTCAAACCGGAGCAACAAGATGCGATGATCAAGAGATGGCCTCCATCTGAAATCTATGTCTTGGATAGTGATCACAGCCCCTTCTTCTCCGCACCATTTCTGCTCTTCGGCTTCCTACTCAAGGCTGTCACTTCTTGTGGTATAAAGCTATAATTTTATTTTATTTTATTATTATTATTTTTTTTTCTCTTATTGGGGTATTGGCAAATTAGTGAAGCAGTTTGTGTGTGTGTGTGTGTGTGTTTTTTTTTTTAACTCTATTGACATTATATTGGAATCTAAATAATTAAATAACATTCTCATGTGTTGAGATAATACTAAAATTTCCAGTACAACAATGGCCGGATTGCAACTTGCAACAAAGATGGGCTTTTGTTAAGCATATCGACCTGATTCTAATATTTGGTTAATGTTCAAACGTGCCCAAGCAAAGTGGACTAGATGTTTGAAACTCATGAAAACAACTAGCTATTCAGATCCAACTCCCAAGGCAACAGCTTGATATGCAGCAGCCAAGCCTACACATATTGTTTATGTTGGCATCCAAATTGCCTACACATACAGCTACAAATTACTAGCTTGCTTTTCAGATTTGAGAATTAAATTAATAGTGAAATTGTTCTGATGGAAGTAATACTAATTAAGAATCTTAAAACAAGACTAGAATTGGACATTATTTCACGGTAACATGAATGCACAACATGTAGAAAGCCTTACCACAACATATATCCATATTGCCTTACAAATTAGATGAAAATAGCTCTAGATAATCAGTACCAAAACAGTCTTAGTTCCATGTAGCAGAATACTAGAAGCCTTCATGGGGTTTGCAAATTAGACTCGGATTCAGAAGATGGGCGGTTGGTCACCTCAGATTGCTGAACTTCCTCTATCATCTTGGCAACATCATCCATGTTGGGTCGCATGTCAGGCGACTTCGACACACATGCAAGTGAAATTTGAAGCATCTGCACCATCTGCTCTTCCACATGTTGGTGCCTCAGCAGCTCCACATCAAAAACCTCAGCTGTCCATTCCTCGCGGACAACAGACCGGACCCATCTTGGGAGATCAACAACCACATCATGGTGTCCTGGATATTGGAATGGGACTTTGCCTGTCAGCATCTCGAGGAGGAGCACACCAAAGCTATAAACATCAGCTTTCTGAGTGAACTTCCGTGTCTCGACCACCTCCGGCGCACAGTATCCTGTGGTTCGGGACATGGTAGCAGGAAAGTTCATTAGAGGAGTCAAGCCAACATCAGAGATGCAACCATCGAGGTCTTGAGTGAGTAGGACATTGCAGGACTTGATGTTGCCATGGCTACATTTACCGCCACTCTCAGAATGGATGTGGGCAATTCCCCTAGCGATTCCCAGGAATATCTTAACTCTTGAATCCCAATCCACGGGAGTCCTTCCTTCACCCCTGTTTCCTGTTTTATGTGTGGAAACATTAGAGTGTGACAAAAATATACAATATCTTTACCAATGATGGTAGACAAAGCATACACTTGACTGAACGTTTCATGTGTTTAGCCAAGTAATTGGAAGCTGCAAGTGCAAGTTTAAGCAGAGAACAACAAAACAAGCATAGGGTCTGCATATCATTATCTAATTGGGTGATCTTTCCCAATTTAGTTGGGCATTGATAATCTCACTTAAGCCAAGCTGCTCTACTAGTTTAATTCAATTTCACTATGAAAATGATGGGAAGAAATACGATAGTTCTTTGACTTTCACAAGTTGTTTCTGTAGTTTGTATCAGAATTTTGTAGCTATACTTCACTTGGTTGGAGGAGGTCATATAATTTTCACAGAAAGCTAATCTTACATTTTGTGGAAAAGAAATGCAAAAAAAAAAAAAAAGGGCTGACTAATAAAATGATAGGATTTAACAAGCATACCATGCAAGAGTGTAAACAAGCTGCCAGCAGGCATGTAGTTGGAAACCAAAAGCTTCTCATCCTTGGAATAGTAATAAGCGCGGAGTGGAACAACATTTGGGTGCTGCCCGAACCTCCCTACAACTTCCATCTGTTGCTCAAACTCTCTCTTTCCGGCAACAACTTCCTTCAACCTTTTCACTACCACTGTAGTCCCATCGTCCAAAACAGCTCTGTAGGCTGTTCCATAGCTCCCCTTTCCAAGAACTTCGGCTGATGCCCTCAATAAATCCTCAAGATCGAAGTTATAAGAGCATCCTTCAAAGAAGAACAGTTTGTTCTTCTCAGCTTCCTGAACCCCGCTCCCAAAGTCCATAGGCTTCTCATTCCTTCCACTATGAGAGGCCTTCCCTTTGAATACGCCATTGCCATCACCAGTATCACCAGCTTTCCTCTTCAGGCAGCACATGAAAATGATCAGAACTAGGAGAGAAAGCATTGCGGAGGCCCCAACAGCCACAGCAATAATAGAACCGAGGCCAAGTTTCTTGCTGGATATAGAATTATGGTTTTGTTGGGTCGGTGGAGAGGTTGATGAGTAATACGGATATGGGGAAGGAGTAGGAGAAAGTGAAGAGCAATGCTTGAGAGGCGGTCCACATAATAGAGAATTCCCAACAAATGAAGAAGATGGGAACTTTTGGAGGGACAACGGAATTGAGCCATTCAAGTTGTTATAACTCAGATTCAGAAGCTTGAGGTTTGGGAGATTCAGGTTGGGGATGGCTCCAGAGATGAAATTTTTTTCGACATTCAGCACTGTGAGCCGTGTCAGATTCTGAATTGTGAGTGGCATGTTACCAGAGAAGGAGTTAAAGGAGATATCCAGCACACTGAGTTTTGGGGAGAGAGAGGCAGGAAATAGACCAGAGAAGTTGTTATGTTGGAGGTACAAGTATTGGAGGGAAGGAATGGAGGGGATATCAGGAGGAAGGTTTCCACTGAGGTAGTTGGATCGGAGGCTGAGGATTCTAAGTGCATCCAGCCTCCCCATGCTATTGGCTGGGATGGAGCCATACAGTCCAATTGCTGGAATATGGATGGCGATCACACGGGATCCATCTGCATTACAAGTAACGCCAATCCAAGAGCTGCAAATTGGAGCTGCAGAATTCCAGTTTAGTTTTCTGACATGAGGGACAGCAGCAACAAAATCAAGGAGGGCTTGTCCGTCGGATTTGAGGTCGGCAATAATAATCGTGGGAAAGATAGCGAGTATGAAGAGAAAGAGCATAAGCATGGCAATGAAGGACAGGGACTTCATGGATATATATATTTATTCCGTTTGAAAATGAAGAAATTATGCTGAGTCTTGACCTCAGCAATTCTTGATGTTCTCCTGATTCAGCAAGATGAAAACCATTAGACAAAGTTAGATGATCATGTTTTTGGGGTTGCTTGCCACCTTAAACAAAAGCAAATGCCCAACAGTTTACTCTAAACATGCAAAGAACCACTCAAGGTGTGTTTGTTGGAGAAATTCACAGCTGATGTTGCCTTAATTTGAAAGCCTAGTAGTTACAGAGCAAATTATTCACTCTTTTCATACAGATACAGAAATCATAGCTTTCTATTCTATTAAAGGGAGAATAAAAGAAGCAGTACTATAGGGTAATTTTTTCCTTACAAGGAACAAAATAAATAGAAGAAATCACCATGATATTTGAAAACACTTACAAGAGTCAGGTTCCATTTGAGTGAAGGATCCTCCTTAAGCTTATATGGAGAATGGGCTCATCAAATTGGAGTCCCTAATTAGGTTTAAAGAATAGAACGCCTCATTCATGCTGTCCATATGAAATCAAATAATTGTCCAAAAATTTGAAAAGGAGTATCATCATGTACATGTACTGATCGAGGTTTTCTAGTTATTGAGATGGAACATTTCCAAAGCTTCTTTACATGGGGTGGATTTTTCTTTAAACAGCTTTCCAGCTCAACTCTTTTTTTAAAAAAAAAAAAAAAAAAAAAAAAATGGGAAAAGCAAAGTGCACCTTTTTATAAAAAAGAAAAAAAAGAAAGAAAGAAAAGTTGCAACTCATATTCAGCACTTGGAACTTTGCAAAAAAATCTAAAAAATTAATCCACATACAAAAAGCAAAGTGATCGATCATAAAGAATCCAAGGAAAAAAAAATATATATATATAAACAAGCAGGTCATGATAAAGAAAAAGCAAAAGCGTGATTCTTCTTTGTTGGGTAAAATGGGAAAGGCATCGTCTGCTAAAAATAGCCTGTTTTCTCCTAGCATTAAAGAGAAAAATGTCACTATAGTAGAATAAAAAATAAGGTTGTCAACAAGCTTATTGCACCTGCTAAAAAAGAAAAATCTGAGTGATCTATCAAAAACAAGTTTTTTTTTTTCTTTTGTTGTTGTGCTGTGTGAAAAGTGACACTATAAAAGTCTTGATATAACAAGGTTTCCGGTCACTTTCCACACCTTTAAAAGGATTAGTCCTCCACTTTGTTTAAATCTTTCTTCCCAAAAACAAGACAGACCCCTGTTTTTATTAAGACTTGAAAAACACATGGCTGAGTCTCTCCGCTTGTAACTAAAAACATTCCCATGCATTCACAACAATATAGAGGTAAAAATTTGATCTCAAATTACTCACTTACTAATCAGTACGCCTGCATGCCCAGTTGAAGCTCACGGATTGACCACTATTCTTCCATCCTCAACAAGTAACCACGTTGCTTCTTCCACTATCAGCGAGAGAGAGAGAGAGAGTCTGGAAGGAAAACAAACCAAAACAAAAAAAAAAAGACAAATTTTCCTCTCTCAGCAACAATGTCGGCAAAGGTAAAAATATGGAAATGCGCCTTTAAAGCTGTTTACCTAACCAGCAAGCAGTAGTGTTTAAATGTCTTTGCCGTTGTAACCGAAAATAATAGGGTAGCATTATTATTTGATTGAAGAAGAAAAGAAAGCATAAGCATGCGTGGCTATCATTGTATTCCAGAGCATAGAGGAGTAGAAAGAAGAAAACGGACATGTGATGTGCTGCCTTTTAAGGTGACGGTTCTTTGTTGGTTGAACTACCTTATTATTGGCTGCTATTCACTCCCCATTTATTATTTATGAGAATGTTAAAAATAAAATAAAATAAAATAAAAACTCATCTGATTTAGGAAGATAATTGAAATATAGCTTGTGTTCCTTCTTGCCCTGTGCCTACGTGCCACCAACTCGAAGCAGAGAGAGAGAGAGAGCGAGAATGAGAGAGGTAACTTGTGCATACGTACGATGACATGAGCTAGTTAATTCTTTTACGTCTTCATCTGAACAAATCTTGATAGTACATAACCCTCTTCCCAATTTCTTTTACAAATACTCCAGAATTCAGAAAAATTCTTCAACATCATGATGAATTTAGACTTTTATTAAACGAATAATGGTTGATTAAAAACAGAGGAAAATTATTACGCATTATTCCTTGCTTTGACTTAATGCTCCACCAAAAAAAAAAAAAACAAAAGCCTATAATCACGTTTTTAATAAAGACAAACTTATTTATTTTTTATTTTTTATAAAAATAATAATAAAGACAAAAGCTCACATGGTAGGACCCTTAAAAGTAATTTTAGCCAATTCCTTCATGCCTTAATTAATAGATTATACCTTGTCATAAAAAAAAATTAAAGGGGGGCAGCCAGAGCTCCCATATATATGTTAGTTTGTGAACTTTGTTGTCATGCATTTCATTTACTACTACGGAGTAGAGAAGTTAAGGATAGAGAGTTTTGAAACCTACCCGGAGAGGGATATTTAATTATTAAGCTCGTATTCGAGTGAGAGACTCAACGATAATGCGGCCAACCGCCATCTGTCTCTATAATAGAAGATGGTAGTTGGGTGTTGGCACCCAACCGGTTGTGAGTTGTGACTGTGCTGTGAGAAGGGGTTCAGCATAAAGTACAAAAAGAGATCCATTCACGAAATTATTAAACCCTTTCCCTTCCATTTTTACCCACTTCCCAATTACAAAGCGAAGTTTTTTTTTTTTAATAAATAAAACGAAACGAGTGTCTTCCTTCCTTGTCCTTCCCTCCTCCTCCCATTTCCATATAATCATATTGAAAAATAAATATCCTCTTCTGGAAAAGATGAAATAAGAATAAAAAATTGAGCCTGCCAATGAAGATGACTGACAACTACCGCGAGCTCTAAACTAAACAGACTCGGAACCTGAAACAAATACTTGCTGCAAGTAGTTCAACCTGTTTTTACCTCTTATCAACAGCTTCTATTAAGATCTTTAAAAAGTTAGCCTATAACAATTAGTCCCAAAATGAGAAATCACCTACTTTTGGGACTAGTAGAAGGATCGTTATGGAGGTATAACAATATGCTTCAGTTGGAGTAACAGTGTCTCTAACCTCACCTTCTCCCCCTACAAGACATCCGAAGAGGTTACTGGAAACCACTGCAGGACCTAGCTGCTATTATTCCTAAAAGTCATTTCCATAACTTTGTAGAGCAAAATGTTCACAAAATAAAAGAAATGTTCATACAATCAGTAAGATGATATCAGTAATTTCAAAAAATAATTTCCATGTCAGTTGTAGAGCGCGTTACCTCAACTGTAAGCTTTATTTGTCTCAGTCCATCTCAACTTAACACTAAAAAATGCATGAAATTTCCAAAAATGGAAATAGCAGCTCAAGGTAATGTAGACCTTGAAAACTCAACTCAATACAGATGCAAGGTACCCCTATACCATTCCCATTTATCTGTGATAGTCAAAACCTCAAGAATTCTTTAGAGAGCTCCAGCTGTAAAACAAAACAAAACAAAACAGAACAGAATGGAAAGCTAGGAAAATCTTAAGAAGCAATCACTGCGATCCCCCTTTTTCAAGCTTCTCAATTTCTTCACGGTGCTTCCTTTCTGCTTCCTGGAGTGCTCTTTCAGCGTCCTCCTCTTCTTCAATTTGGTCAAGATCATCAAACTCCTTGCTTGCTGCCATTGCTTTCACTACAGGATCTCTTAGCTCAGATACTAGCCCACCACCAACCTTGTACTCTTCTTCATCCCCAATCAAAAATAATCGCTGGTCAGGTCCTGATGCCATGGGAATGTCGACTGCTAGTAGCTTCATATCATGCTGCCAAAAAAAAGATGACACCAAATACTTACATAAGCATAATCAGAACATTCAAGTGCTTCCCCCTATATACATCCCTTTTCCTCTTTCTAAAACAAAATAAAACTGAATTTTTCAAGTTCCTGGCTCCATATCAGAAGAAAAAGACTGCAGATCCTAGTGATTTATGCAAAGACAGCTTCTAGACGTTTGTGAATGCGAGGATGCTGAAGAAAATTAGTTAAAAGTTCTAATTACAACATATATTTAAGTTGAATGTAATGAACCGTTATCTATCTTTGTCTATTGGTATGTCTGTCTAAGTGTGGTGGTGTGCACGTGTGTATGTTGTATCTCTGTGTGCGTTGCATGCCTTAGCCTGGTTATCAATCGGTTGGGCTCTCAAATATCCATCTCCTATTAACTAAAGCAGTAGTAATATGCAGGTTACAGTTTGAGAGAAGGCATTCAATATCTCTGCCTAAATCAAATGAAATATAGAATTAGCAGGGACAATTGAAGTTGCCAGTTGGTTCGACTAGTAAATCTCTTGCCATCATACCAAATGCTTGGGATCAAATACGCCATTCACTGGGATTGATTGGTTAAAATGAAGAGAGAGGGCTACCTCCCATTATATAGTCCATAGGATTAATGTACCCCTAATTGACCAAAAAAGGAATTAATAGCAGCAAGATTTGAGTAGAAGAATCTGTGGAACCTAACGCTTGCAACATGACATGAAACCATTCTAGCGGCTACATGTCTCAACAATTGGAACTTCAAGAAACACTCCCATTTGATGTTACAAGAAGATGTTGAGGCAGAACAAAAAGCACTAGCATATCTGATTTATACAAACACAGAATGTTTCACTGTCTCATCTGAGGTGAGAAATGAAGGGAGAGTGGCTAGCACAGAAGCAAACCTGGCCTTTTTTCTTCTTGACTTCAACGCTGACAAGACCTTTTCTCTCAGAACCACGTATTGGAAAGATGAGGAAACACCGCTTGCTCCTACGACTTGGCTTGAAGTTCTTTAGTGTAAGCCCACCTCCTGACATCACATAGGCTCTCAAGTCGCTTCCAGTAAGAGGGGCACCCATAACCTCAAGGATCCCAGCAGATGTATTAAGCCTCCTCATGGCCATTCGATAAACTTTATCAGGATTGATTGTGAATCTTGCGCGGATATAAAGGCCCTTCAAGTAACCAAAAAGAAAACTTATGATCTATAATAAAGGCATTCAACAGCAACAATGCCAACAGTAGTTTATCCACTTTTTTTTTTTTTTTGCTGGTAACAGTTGATCCACATATATTGGCAAAGAAAAATTCAAATTTCAACTCCTACATATGGGAGTTACATGAGTGTTTGTGTCTGGACTATAAAGATGCACTTACAGATGAGACCCAAATGATGCAACGGAATGACCTACTGAATAATGTGGCTGGAGGTTTTGGATTCAAAACTTATTATTTGCAAAAAATGTCATTCAGTTTGCCTTTGGAGGTTAAGCATCCCATCAAGAGAGTTCAGCCAATCAGCCCCAACTGCTAGCATGCACACCATACTTAGAGATTTTCATTCATCTGTGAATGTTTGCAACCTATAGCCCAGAAAGTAAATATGAAATTGATTGCTGCGGTAAATTTCTGAAGTACTTCTATATCCAAAAAGTCCTAGCAAACCTTACAAAATTACATTTCAAAGTTTTAAAGCAAATCATTCATCACACAACTTGCAAGTTTTTGCGGCTTTTAATAAATTAAAAATGATAAGTAGACACTATTCAGTAGGAAATCAGAAACAAACCACAAGAGAGCGAGAGAGAAAGAGAGACCCTCTTCTCTTGTTTGACAAGACAATTTTCATTGATTGCTCAACTTCAAATAGTAGAAAACTGCAAAAAAGTTCATATATATCCCCTAACAAGTATTATGTGAATTCAGAGATCAATTTACGAGATTATAGTGCCCATTGCATAACAAAATAAATCGAAGTCGCGATACTGAAAACCGTAAAAGCAAGACAAGAACAGAACTTGCATTGAAGCCTAAAGCTTGTTTCTAAGGGAGCTAGGTTGCCAACGGAGATGGAGAACCATAGGTAGCAAACGCAGCAAAACATACCATCCGTTAATCATTTCTCTTAAGAGAATGGGAGTTAAAAATTTATATTTGCAGACTGATTGAAGATACTAATAATAGCAACAAGAAGTCAACAATAATAACAGGAGTGCTTTGAATTAAAAAGAACTTACGGCAAAAGCGACGATAGCAGAAGAGAGGGCGAGAAAGCCATACTTGGCCATGCCTTCGGAGAAGCCAACGAAGGTGCTCGCTACGCCGAACATAATCCGCCAGAGCAAAGCACAAACTAAGACTCCTCCAGCCCCAACCAGAAACAGAGAGTTCCTCTTAAAGAAAGCCTCAATTTGCAACCCAATTGCCTCGCGGTAGCGGGAAAAGGTGGAAGAAAGAGCTGTGGCGGGCTTATCGAAGAATGCCCTTTTGCCCCACTTTGGTGAATCCACGGAGAAGAACCTAAACCCGATCCCATTTCTAAAAGAAATAGGGTTATGAGCTGGTTTTCTCAAGAGAAAGAGCAAGCTCCTGGGAGAGGAAGAGAATGCGTGAGGATTGAGGGCATTTGAGGAAGTGGGATTTGAGTGGAATTGGGAGATCAAGGTGGTTCTTGAATTGGAGGGTACAAGAGAAGAAGAGTAGGCTCGAATAGCAGAGGTGAAGACATTATTTGCGTTTGAAGAAGAAGACGACGAAGAGGAGCGATTTGATTTTGGCAGATGATGATTATGATTGTAGCGAAGAAGCCTGAGAAGACCGCCTTGGATCACTCTTGGCGAGGGCTTTGACATTTCTATTCAACTACGCAACGTATAGTTTTGGAATTAGATTCATCAGACACAAACTCAACTTTCACCGGTGCCCCAAAAGATATATATTACAACAACAATTTCTTCTTTTTCTTCTCCTCTTGTTAACAAATGGGAAGGTCCCACTACTTATTTTCGTGCCTTAAATTATATATGAAAATGAATATTTAGTAGACTCAGATAATTGTTATACAATTAAAATGACGTAGCAATATATATATATATTATATATATATATATATATATATATATTTTTTCAACGTGCAAATTTAAGAGTTGAGCCGAAAGGCAAGTGTCTATGCAGATCAATGCAGTAAAGATGGGCTTTTGTTAAGCATATCGACCTAATTCTAATAGTTTGTTAATATTCAAACGAGCCCAATCAAAGTGGGCTAGATGTTTGAAACTGAAAACAACAAGCTATTCAGATCCAACTCCCAAGGCAGCAGCCAAGCCTGCACATATTGTTTTTGTTGGCACCCAAATTGCCTACGCATACAGCTACAAATTACTAGCTAGCTTTTCAGTTACACGCAAAAGCTGTTTTAAAACACTACTGTTCTCAACACTCGGGGGAAATTGTTCTGATGAAAGTATTACTAAGAATCTTAAAACTAGACTCGAATTGGACATTATTTCACGGTAATGTGTGCATACACGAATGCACAACATGTAGAAAGCCTTACCACAAAGGAGTGGCAGTGGCATATGCATATATCCATATTGCCTTGAAATATTACAAGGAACAAAATAGAAGAAATCAATGAAGAAACCACCATGATATTTGGTCATGGTGCTTCTTTTCTGCCTTCTGGAGGGCTCTTTCAGCGTCCTCCTCTTCTTCAATTTGGTCAAGATCATCAAACTCCTTGGTTGCTGCCATCGCTTTCACTACCTGATCTCTTAGCTCAAATACTAGCCCACCACCTACCTTGTACTCTTCTTCATCCTCAATCAAAAATAATCGCTGGTCAGGTCCTGATGCCATGGGAATGTCCACGGACAATCGCTTCATATAATACTGCACAAAAAGATGACACCAAATACTTGCACCAAATAATTACACCAAATACTTAAACTTTTTTTTTTTTTTTGCTGGTAATAGTTGATCCACATATTTGGCAAAGAAAAATTCAAATTTCAGGTCCTACATATGGGAGTTACATGAGTGTTTGTGTCTGGACTATAAAGATGCACTTACAGATGACACCCAACTGATGCAACGGAATGACCTACTGAATAATGTGGCTGGAGGCTTTGGATTCAAAACTTATCATTTGCAAAAAATATCAATCAGTTTGCGTTTGGAATCATGGGGTTAATAAGATGGCATCCCATCAAGAGAGTTCAGCCAATCAGCCCCAACTACTAGCATGCACACCATACTTAGAGACTTTTATTCATCTGTGAATGTTTGCAAAAAGTCCAGAAAGTAAATAAAAAGGTGATTGCTGCAGTAAACTTCTGAAGTACTTCTAAATCCAAAAAGTCCAAGCAACCCTTATAAAATTACATTTCAAAGTTTTAAAGCAAATCATTCATCACACAAATTGCAAGTTTTTCCGGGTTTTAATAAATTAAAAATGACAAGTAGACACTATTCAGCAGGAAATCAAAAACAAACCACAAGAGAGCGAGAGAGATACCCTCTTCCCTTGTTTGACAAGACAATTTTCATCGAGTGTACAACCTCAGATAGTAAAAAGTGCATATATATATATATATATCCCGTAACAAGTATTATGTGAATTCAGAGATCAATTTACGAGATTATAGTGCCCCTTGCATAACAAAATAAATCGAAGTCGCAATACTGAAAAACCTAAAAGCAAGACAAGAACAGAACTTGCATTGAAGCCTAAAGCTTGTTTCTAAGGGAGCTAGGTTGCCAACGGAGATGGAGAACCATGGGTAGCAAACGCAGCAAAACATACCATCCGTTGGTGCATGACTAGATTGGAAGCACTAAGGTTAATCATTTCTATTACGAGAGTGGGAGTTAAAATTTATATTTGTGGACTGATTGAAGATACTAACAATAACAACAAGAAGTCCACAATGATAACAGGAGTGCTTTAGTTAAAAAGGACTTGCGGGAAAAGCAACGACAGCAGTAGAGAAGGCGAGAAAGCCATACTTGTCCATGCCTTCAGAGAAGCACTTAATGGTTGTACTGTTTGGCCAACATATTCTTCCACTTGTCCTTGAGATCAACTGGAGTGCGAGCCTCAGTGAAGATGTGCTGACCAAATTCCAAAATCTTCCCCCACAGAAGATTTTTGTTCGCTGTAAGTGAAAATTTGTGCACTCCTTCCTTCAATATATTTTCCTCTTCAGCTGTCCAACGTAGTCTCTTACGCCTTGATACCTTGTGCTCTTTCATCTTAGCTTCCCCCTCTTTTTGCTTCTGTCCATTCTCACTAATTGTGTCTATAAAATTGAGAAAGGCTTTCCTTGCCAACATTGACTTTTCCCTTGATTGTCGTGTCTTGATTGCCAATTGTTTGCAAGCGGTTGTGGAAACTCTGAAGTTGAGGGAAAAGACCAATCTGGCGAAGAAAGCTTGCAAACAATTGGCAATCAAGACACAACAATCAAGGGAAAGGAAAGCCTTTCTCATGGAATTCAGTAAAAACAAGCGGGGCAGTAAAAACGTCCCAAGGCATCAAATTCAGGTTTTCCATGCGTGCAATTCTCATGGAAAACAAGTGGGCAGCCAGTTTCAGTACAAGCCAACACCCGTCCACCTCTATTGCATATTATACAAGTCTCTTTCTTTAACCAATCCATCTCCACTTTATCCTGTGCAAAGATACATTTCATGATTTTGCAAAATAAAAAATGGCAATACATAATGAGAATCAATAAGTCTTCATAACAAATTATGGAAATCAAAAATATGTGTACTGACTGCAGTTTATTACAAAATTTGATAGTTCGATAAATATGTTCAAAGTCAGCCAGTTATAAATTAAAAAGCCTTAACTTTTAATTTACACACAAAAAAATGTGTATCGAAGACAAAGAATGAAGGAAAGCACTTCACTAGCGAAGCACCTTTTGATATAAGTACCTTTGAACCAGGGCAATTCAGATAAGAAAAGCTCCCTTTTTTCTTTTCCAGTCTTTTCAAGTTCATGTAAAATAGTTCCTGAATGGGGAGGAGAGGAAGAGGCCTAGTAGTAGCCATAGTAGCCTAGTAGGCCACAAGTAGCAATACTGGTTAGCAGCAATGATGGAACTGGGCGATTCAAGTTTGCATTCTTATCAATTTTGCTCTCTATTCAAAATGGTAGCCACAGACCCAGGCTCTATACGAATATATTGAGAAATATGACATATCACCGTTTTGTAAAGCTCACCAAATCCAGAATATTGGCAAATGTTGTAATTTAAATATTTTTCAAAACGCTCACTCTCATGGGTAGCGCGTGAGGTACTTGTCGGTGTGTGAGGAGGGAAGTGGAAGTTTACCATCAAAATTCTGCTATTCCAATGGGTTATTTGGGCCTTTTTATGTTGAATCAAAGTCTTATGAGCTACGGTCTAGAGTTGGGAATGAAGGTTTTCGACTAGCTGAGTGGAGCAAAGGGCTTTTCCGGTCGGTGGAGATGAGCTTTCCGAGCATGGTTACTTAACATGATGGAGGAATTGATAACTGGAACTTCGTCAAAGGAGTTTTGTAGGACTCATCATGTTGGAGATTTGGTGCTCATCTTGCAGAAACGGCAGAACCATTACAGGCAGTTTTTGAAAATTACAAAGTATGTTTGTGGAGGGAGGCATAGTTATTACAAAGATAGGATATTTTATATATGATATGATTTGTGATTGCTTATCCATAATTCCATTGGTTGAGATTTTTGTACTCTTGAAAGAGTGTTTCCAATCATTATTTTTGGTACAAGGTATGTCGATTTTTCAGTTTATGTTGTTTTACGTTTTTTTTTTTTTTGTTTTGCACTACGTGCAAATTGTTTACTGCTTAGTTGACGGACAACATTGGCTTTCAAGGTTTCATTGGACCCAGGAAAAGTTTAAAGAAAAAGAGACAATTCTTTTCTATTATATTAGTATTTTTAGTGTTCCTTTTTTTGTCTTTCTTTTCAGTGGTTCTGTTCTTCTCTTTTTGGTTTTTGTTCTTATTTTCTATTCTAATTTATATATTAGTATTTATTCACCTTCCTCGCTCCTGCAGGGGCCACCTTTGTCTCTCCAACATTCCAACCGAGGTTCCTCTCCAATCTGCTACAGTTTTTAAATCATTGGGGATCTCCCACGACCCTTCTATTGGACTGAGTTTTTTGCCCATTTCTGGTCGTATTGTGTTCTACCAGTATTTTTTTTGTTAGTTTGATATTCTAGAAGGGATTACACATTATGGCCTCACATTTGGCAGATTAAAGACAGCCACCTTAGTAAAGTAGTCAAACGTAAATGCCTATGCTCAAAACAGAAGAAAATTACATAGCTGAAAATATCATTTTTTATAATTAAAAACATGGTGACAATGGACAGTATCAATTACCTCAGCCACATCTCTCAAGACAGAAGTGTAAGATCGATCATGATCTCCTGTTTCCTCATCCTTTTTTGTCACTTCCTTGTCAATGAGAGATTCTCCTCCCCACAGATCAGGAGCATGCCAGGATTCCCATTCTGCACTGGTCTGGGCTGGATGAGCATCCCATTTTAATGCAGGCATCTAAATGCTACCACCTTCCCGCACAGATGAAGCTTTGAATAGACTGCTCCACTTCTGTGTATTGCCTGGGAGAGAAGGATCCGCAATGATTGGCAAGGATGAAAACAATGAAATCAACTTGTTTGTTTGATCCCGGTCTAGTTCAACCCAAAATAGTCTTGGTTTAAAGTAGTTTTCAGCAATTACAGGTTTGAACTAATCTTCCAGCAAGGGCTGGCAATGCATTGGAGTTCGAATCTTGACCTAAAATCACAAACACCATAAAATATGTGAACATTTATTGAATTTGATATAGTAAACACAAAAATCAAACATCACAACCCAGCTACTGGACATAATGGTAATAATCACATTCAATACCTGTGTCACATAGTGGGTACATGAACCACCTGAAGTCCATCCACATGGATAAATATTCATCTGTCCTGAGCTTGCAGCCTCGAAGATTGCATGAAGCTTCCTATCACTGTAGTTGAATGAGAAAAGCGGCAAAGCAACACTAACATTCTCTACATAAGAGAAATGTGTAGCTGTTAATCCTGTTAAAAAATGTGAATCGTGTTTACAAGTATGACTCGAATAGTATGCACAAATAAATTTTCTAACAGAGACAAAACTATGCATGCAAGCATATGTGTCTAGATCAAATATTTCCACCTCAGAAACAACGAGCTTTAATTCCACCACCAATTGCAAAAAAATTCTGATTCGGAAAAACTCCTCCTAAGCCTCCCCTCTTTTGATTCAATGAAGGAAAGTAACCCACTTATCGCTTAGTGGGTTGTATGATTCAACTTCAAACATGAAAGATTCATCGACTTGTCAATAAAGCAATGCACAAAATGATAAGTCAAGAGGAGAGACCATAACTATTACCTGTATTGTACCACATATTATCATATGCACCGCCAAACAAATAAACTTCACTATTTGGCTTTGCAGCTGAGGCATGTGAACGTAGAAAACTCATTAGACAAAGTGATTCCATAAGATCACGAGAAGGAGAGTAACAATCGAAAGCCGGTAACAACAAAGAACCATCATATCCTCCGGCAATAAGTACTTTCTCATCAAGGTCTGAATGAATTTCATTACTTTAGTTGACTTTTTCAGTAACATGTCCAATTTCAGGAAATGACACGTGTTCTAAAATCTTGATGTCCTCTTTTATACTTTGAAGTTTTGTTCTTAATTCAACCTAAATTGCAAAATTTAATCAGGCATGGATTCAAGATCATTGCAAGGAAGATTCAGATAAAAACAAAAAAGTAAAATAAAATAAAATATGTATACTTCGCATGATATTATTGTAGTTGTCGGTTTCTTCATGATAATTCATTAGGAAACGAAGCAAGAGATGTTCTTTTCAGAACATGAAGAAAAATAAATGCACAACTTGCAGGACATTTGGCAGATTAAAGAAAGCTACCTTAGTGAAGCAGTCAAATGTAAATGCCTATGCTCAAAACAGTAGAAAATTGCACAGCTGAAAATAACATTTTGAGATGAGAACCATACCATATTCTGCAGCAAAGAACTGCCTGTTTCTAGTTTTTTAACAGGAATGATTTAAAATCCCTCTTTGCTTGCTGTGACCGTACAACACACACATGATACCAAGTTAAAAAGGTAATTAGATGAAAATGGAACTTAAAATTTAAAAACATGGTGATAATGGACAGTATCAATTACCTCAGCCACAAGAAACTGAAGTTCAGAGGACTCCATTTCTAAAACCATTTGTGCTTCTGATGCCATCCCAAGTACCCTTCTTTTTTGTGGAAAAGAAGTCCTCACATCTCTCAAGACAGAAGCGTAAGATCGATCATGATCTCCTGTTTCCTCATCCTTTTCTTTCACCTCCTTGTCAATGAGAGCTTCTCCTCCCCACAGATCAGGAGCATGCCGGGATTCCCATTCTGCACTGGCCTGGGCTGGATGAGCATCCCATTCTAATGCAAGCATCTCAATGCTGCCACCTTCCTGCACAGATGAAGCTTTGAATAGACTGCTCCAATTCTGTGTATTGCTAGGGAGAGAAGTATCCGCAATGACCGGTGAGGATGAAAACAATGAAATCAACTTGTTTGTTTGATCCCGGTCTAGCTCAACCCAAAATAGTCTTGGATTAAAGTAGTTTTCAGCAATTACATGTTTAAACTGATCTTCCAGCAAGGGCTGGCAATGCATCCGGATTCGAATCTTGACCTAAAATACAAACAGCATAAAATAGGTGAACTTCATTTATTGACTTTGATATAGTAAACACAAAAATCAAACAACATCACAAGCCAACTACTGGACATAATGGTAATAATCACATTCAATACCTGTGCAGCATAGAGGGTATCTGAACCATCTGAAGTCCATCCACATGGATCAATATCATTCATCTGTCCTGGGCTTGCAGCCTCAAAGATTCCATGAAGCTTCCTATCACTGTAGTTTAATAAGAAAAGCAGCAAACCAACACTAACATTCTCTACATGAGAGAAATGTGTAGCTAGTAATCCTGTTCAATAATGTGAATCGTGTTTACAAGTATGACTCAAATAGTACCCACAAATAAATTGTCTAACAGAGACAAAACTATGCATGCAAAGCGTTGGTGGGAAGTCAACTAACCAAACAACTGTTTGGAATAACATTTGTCAATAGTGTTATATGTGCAGCCAAAGATAACTCCACACAGGTTGCTCTTCCTTAGATTCCTTGCAGTTACACTGCAATTCTCTGTCCACTGAGTTTTAGATGCTTCCTTCATCTTGCGTATCTCTTTCTTTCTCCCTGTATCCATTCTGTTATTCCAGAAAATCACATGACATTAAGTCCTCTACCATAAATTTCAATAATTTGAAGTAATAACCGAAGGTAGATAAGGCAGCTCCTTTAACCATCTTCCCTATTCCGCATATGCCAAAATGATACTAAAATCTTTTCAAGTGGTTTACAGATTTGATTGAAGCACCACTCCCAAAAATTACAGATTCTCATGCAAAAAATCAATTGCTACGAAATTTGTAACCAGAAGAAGAGCGAAGTGAGAATTACACATTTTTTAGATGGTAATTAATAATACAAAACAATTCCGCAAAGTGAATAGTTCAGGAGGAATTTTAGAGCATACACGTATGTGTTAATAAGAATATAAATTCTAGAACATTTACTTTCAACAACTTAATGAAATATTTATAAACCTTTTAGGCGAGTTTTAGCCATTCAGGATCATGACAGAACAATTATTAGTTCAGCTTTAACTTAGTTATCTATTTGGTCACAGCCAGTACTCTTCTTAATATAAGCTTTTACAAGTTTCCTTCCTAAGATTGAGGTTCAACAATGCGTTAACGTAAGAAACTTTAATCTAGCACGGAAATAGGATGGAGAGGGTTTAGGGTTTGGGGTTGATCAATAACACAACCAAAACAAACAGTAAGCTTGAGATTTATCAACAAACAAGCACTCGGTTTAACGAAAAACATGTAAACAAGGATTTTAACCATCATCATCAACGATATTAGTTTATAAGTACTGAAACAAAACAGCAATACTAACTCCAGAATTGCAGCTTTCTGGAATTGAAAATATCCAATGAATTTCACATAACTCAAACAGTCAATAATAAGGAAAATTAATCAAAATTCGTCCAAGTAACAAGAATAACAACAACAAAAAAGAACCCTCGGTTATAAAAATTACTCGACAATTGAAAATATCAAATGAATTTCACATAACTCAAACAGTCAATAATAAGGAAAATTAATCAAAATTCGTCCAAGTAACAAGAATAACAACAACAACAAAAGAACCCTCGTTTATAAAAATTTCTCGACAATAAATTCAAATAATAATAATAATAATCACGGACAGAGCAACATAGATCAAATGCTCTTCGTCGCAAGCATTGTTCATTCGGAAGGTACGAAAAAAGTAAATTAAAAATTAAAAAGAGCGCCATTTGTACCTTGTAAACATACATTATAAAGTAAAAGTAGTGAACGTCGTTTCCTCACCTTGAGACCAGAGGTTGTACGATCGATCCTCAAGTTAGATACGTGAAAGCAGTACGGGAGTTCCGGTGTTTGTTTCTCGGGTTTAGAATCGAGAACGTGAGAGAAAAAGGAGGTGTTTGTTAAACCCCTCACATTCCCCCACATCCACCACACTATTTACTTCATTTTTTTTCCCAAAAAAATATTATTACTTTTATATTAAATCACTCACTTTTTATATCTAATCATTTACTTTTTATTACTATTCAAATAAAAAATCACTACAAAACAAAATTTTTTACTTCCCAATACCACTTTTTCATTTTTCCATACCAATTATTATTATTATTTTTTTCTTTTTTTTTTTTATCCATGAACAGTATCTTGTAAAATAAACAATGCTGGGGTGTTTAACAAACACCCCCAAAGATATTGCTTAGCGTCGTGAGGTGTCTGAAAACTGAAAAAGTCTGAAATGAAATGCCTATGAGCTATAAGGCGGGAAGCTACGAAAGTACCATGTCCCTATCGAGCTGTTTGTTACTTTGCTTTGGGCCTTTTGGCGTATACAGTTGCTTTTCGTGCCCATGCCACATAATAGTTTAGCCGGTCCCCTTTTTTATAATTGAAAAAACTACATATATCTCCTCAAAAAGACTACTCTATTATTAACGTTCTTTTAAATTATTAATTATGTCAATATTTTTTAAAAAATTATAAAAAGAAATTGTTAATATATATTCATATTAAAATAATAGACATTGTCATCTTAAGATTAAAGAGCCAAAATTATTTGGTTCCTTTCGTAACATTTTATACGGAGTTTTTTTTTTTGTTTTTTAATTGCGACGGTAAATGCAAAAATGATTTTGATTGTTTTATAAATGTTTTGCATGTTAAATTTTTTTATTAAAAAGCAAAAAATTGTTTTAAAAGAGTTGCCAAACAGCCCGTAAGATAAGACTCAGAAAACTAACCGGCAGGGGCGGACGTACGTTGATGAGTGGGGGGACGAATGTCCCCCCAAAAGTTTTCAGAAATTTTATATTAGCATGTGAAATTTTATATATATCCCCTAATTTCAAAATTTGTCCCCCCAAATTACTGAAGTTGTCCCCCCAAAACTCTCTCACCAAAAAATTCTTCAACAAATTGTCCCATCAAATTTTTTTTATTCTTTTTATCTTCAGCACTCTCTCTCTCTCACCAAAAAAATTCTTAAATTGTCCCCAAAATAATTTTTTATTCCTTTTGAGCTGCTTTGGCTGGATCACCATTTTCACCAAAACAAGAAGGAAAGTCTACCTCAAATCACTGAAGGTGAAGTCAAGCACCCAACCCAAATGCTTCAAAATTAGTTTCACAGCGCATCAACTTGATCTGGGTATCTGGTTTTTGAAGCCAGCACTTGAATATGAGAAAGAGAGAGAGAAAGACTCAGATTTGCTTCACTGGCAAAGTCCCTGCCAAGTCCAAGATTACTCAAAAGAAAAATAGGCTTAGAAATAATAAAGAAAGAAGAGGAAGAATGGGTAATAAAGAGAGAGAGACAGCAGCTTGCTAAGTCACATGGTAGGGAAATACGAAGAAATGGCAATTACTGTGTATTTGTTTAGGGTATTTGCTGGATTTGGGTATTTCCAGATTCACGCATGGAGAGAGAGAGAGAGCCCTTGCCGGAGTGGATTTGGCTTGTCTCAAAGTACTCTCATATTTTCTTTTTTCTTCTAGATAATTTTCAAGGCCTTTTATTTTTATTTTTATTTTTTATGAATAATTTTCATGGCTTACTTGTTAAAGATTAAAATTAACATTTTGACTTATCTAATTTGAGATTTCATAGGATTAAAATTTGGGTTATCTTAATTATTGTTGGCTGTAGTATTGTTTTGGCTTGTCTCGTACTCTCAAGCTCAACATTATTGTAGTTGGGAGCCTCATGGCATTTTGTTAGGAGAAACAACTCATGCTCAAAGGTACAATTTTTCTTGAATCATATAGATTGTGCTTAGTTTATATTGCTAATAATTTATGCTAATGTGTGCTTGTAATGCCATAAGATTAAGATTTTGAATAAGTATTTGCTGTATTTTGATGTTATACAAGTTTTGTTTTTAGCTTTAATTGTTGGTTAATTTGATGGGTTTTAATTCATTAATTTATTTGTCATTCTTTCACTTATCAGTGGTAATAAAAATTATAATAAAATTCTAACAAAAATGACTTGTGATTTACTATGAAATTATATAAGTTCGGTAGATGCTGCTATATTCACTCCCAAGTAAAATAGTCACAACTGATATCTCCGGCTTACCCTTTTAATTAGAAAAAAAAAAAACAAACAAAAAAAAAATGTCGTCCCCCCACACTCAAAATCCTGGTTCCGCCCCTGCTAACCGGCCGGTCAAAGGAAAGACTCTCCAAAAATCAGCGTGATGAATCGAAGAGCCCTGCGCCAATAGACTCGAAGACACCATTTTCGCATTTCTCTCCAAGGTATCTCTCTCTGCACTCTGCAGTCTACAAAATCCCAAAGCACTAAAAAGCTAACTTGGGACAAATCCAAAGAAAAACAACCAATATGCACGGTATGCACCGGCCACCAACTCCCAGTTCCTTCCTATTCCTGCAACGTGAACCGGCATGCACCAACCCAGTTCTTACGAGGAGCTTCAACGTTCTACGGTACAAGGTTTTTTTTTTTTTTCCTACTCGTTGAACCATATGAACCAGCGAAAATTCCAAGGAAACCCACCCCGACACTCAAGATTCACTTCCAGCTTTCACGTTAGTCACCATTTGTCTGAAAACCTACCCCCAACACGCAAATTCACGTCCAGTTTCCCTCAAATTTGCTTATAAGTGACGTGGACATGCTATGTCAGTGCCACGTTCCCTTGTAAGAGTTTCCATGTTTGTACCCATATCATTTCTCAAGCGTTTTAGTCGTTTTTTTTTTTTTTTTTGATAAAACTATATATATATACTTAATCACCCAAATAAACGCGATTTACAAAAGTGCCATCAAAAATTAAAAATATTTTAAAAAATGATAAAAAATGTTATATTTCACATTTTTATTATACAATATTGATGTGATAGTTTAACTAATCTTTAAATTTTTTTATTTAAAAAAAATAATTAATTCAAAGGTTAGTTGAGATTGTCATATTAATATTGTGAGATAATTGTAAAATAAAAATATAATTTATAACATTATTCTACTAAAAAATGACACTTAATTTTCTCAAACTACAATGCTTATAAATTTTATAATGGGAGTGACCAAAAAATATTCTCCATAACTTTGTAGGTTGTTTAACCACTCCCTTATGGAGCCACCCATAGTCTTATGGGATGGGTTGGCTAACCATATCTTGCCGAGTGGATTGCAATCTTTAGGTTTGAGATTAACTGAACCATCTTCTTATAAATTAAATATGAGAATTTATAAGAAGAAACAAATTAGTCAAATTATAATTAGAGGTCTTTAGAAGCCTAATCCCACCTAGTAAGAAATTAATGATGAAACTTATCATCCATGAGTGTCTTATATATAATTTATAACTCTATGTGAGTTATTTATCTTTTCAATGCAGAAGTTAGGTGTTGCAAATTAACACCACCTGACCCCAACCCCTAACCTAGCACATAAACACACAAACACAGAGAGAGAGAGAGAGAGAGAGAGAGAGAGATTGAAAAAGATTCCATTACGTACAACTCTAGGAAATTTGCAGCTAAAATGACAAGAATTCAGAGCTATTCTCCCATAGAGGAGGCACATCGATCTACGCACCCCAATACCTGTGCGCCAACTTCTCCTCCTCCCGGTAATGTTGAACATACCTGCATTCAGTTAGGTAAAATATATAGATAGGCTAATGTTAAAGCACATTTGCAATAGTAAAAACAGATTGGAGCTACGAAGTTCAAACATATATACAATTCCAGAAATGAAAGAGCAACTTCTATTTCGTGAATGACTCAACATCTTGCATGAGCACTCCAAAATACTTGCTTGATTATTTACTAAAGCTTTCATACTTTCTGAATTTTGGCTCATTTTTAGAGCCTAACTCATTTAATATATATATTTTGTGTTCTTTGCTGCTGCCATGCCATGCCATGCCATGCCATTCCATTGTAACATAACGCTTTAGTTTTGTACGATTTTTGGTGTAATTTGATTGTAAGAAAGTGTTTGTGGAATAGAATGAATGGAATGGAATGGATGATCATAAGGGTGACTGATTCGAGATACTCAGTCCTCCAAAGAAAGAAGGAAGGAAGAAAGGATTCTGTGATATTCATCAGTACTGATCGCTAGTGTTGAGATTTATACCATTGATCTGAAATGGCAACTATTAATATGGGCCTAACTACTCAACTAACCAAACAATGAAAAATGGGCTACAATTATAACAAAATGATTTACAACCATATCAGTCATCAGACCCGTTACACATTGAGAAAAATGTTTTTTTTTTCTGCAGCTAAAAGGGGGATTGCTTGGAGCTAAAGGTGCACCACGCTAAAGGCTTCAAAGTTCAACCTCACCGGTTGTTTCCCGATAATCTCCAAATACCTGTTTCTTCACAGTTCAAACACCGATGAATCGTACATACTTCCGTTTCCATCTATCTCGTTGTTTGACTGCCCGCAGTAGAGGGTCCTGTCGTCGGAACTATTTTATCCGTGACCTGCGTGGAGTACAGACTGACGTCTGTAGCCAAACACTCTCTTTAGCTTGCGGGACGTGTCAGCTGGGTGATGACGTGGCACGTTATTGGGCTAGCCTTCTATCTATTGGGCCACAGCCTATGTCGATTGGCAGTTTGAGAATAGAATTTCAGCTGTCGGGCCTTGGGGTATTGGGTCATTGGGTGGTGACTGGTGATACCCGAAGGAAGATCGCAGTGAGACTTGGTGCCAATCGCCGGCAGACTCAAATGAAAGTTTTCCACGTTCCTTGCTTGGAGGATAACTACTCGTATCTGTAAATGGAACTCACTTTTCTGAATCAATTTTTCGAAATTGCTGTTGATTGGGTTGGTTTTTCTACTTTATGATTATATGTTGCTAAGAAATATTTGTTGTGGATTGCAGCATCGTCGATGAGAGTTCGAAAGAAGCGGCAGTAGTAGATCCAGCGGAGCCCGAGAAGGTTCTAGAAGCTGCCAAACAACACGGCGTCCTTCTCAAGCTCGTTCTCACCACCCACCATCACTGGTATCTTCATATTTGTTATGTAATTTTCAGTTATTACCCTCGCGGTTTTGTTATGTGCGATGATTTAGGGTTTCTGTCTTTGTGATTCTGTGAAATTTAGAGCACTGAATCTTCGTTTCATTTTGGGTGGTTTTTTATATTCAATTCCCGCCGATGTTACTGTAGGGATCATGCAGGTGGAAATGATAAAATAAAGCAGCTGGTACCTGGGATTAAGGTCTATGGTGGTTCCATTGATAATGTCAAGGGTTGCACTGATAAAGTGGAAAACGGTGATAAGCTCCATCTTGGCGCTCATGTCAACATACTGTGTCTTCATACACCTAGGTATGATTGTTCAACTTGTTCCCTGCTTATTTATTATTCTTCCTTAATTAATCTTGTTTATTTGTTTTCTTATGGACTATGTTTGGGATGGAATCTAATTCCTAGTAGGTATATTCAGCCAATCAGAAACTTTTCTATGAGGGGAAAATACATTTTACCCCCTATGGTTGGGCCACAAAATACATAGCTCCCCTAAGTTTTAGTTTATCACTAACCCTTTGTGCTAACTTCCTGAAAATGTAGCTTGTAAACCTTAACCCCTTATGCTCATGTCATAAGTGTGAAAGTCAACATATAAGCGAAACATTACCTCTAACCAATCAGAAAATGCTGTCACCTAACATTTTTACACATTTCCCCGGGCCCATTGTATCAGTTATTCATTCATAATAAAAAACTAAATACAATAATATAGTTTTTCCATTTTGTCGTTATGATCATCACTTGGCTATTCAAGATGATAGTAAGGGGTGAATGTGTATAATTATGCATGATATGACATAATGTGATTGGTTATAGCCTAGATATGTTGACTACACACTTTGAACCTGACCACAAAAACGTTGTGTGTTAGAAGGCAAGCTTTAGGGAGCTTCCGTATTCTACGGCTTAACCCTAATGGTTAAAATGTATTTTCAGCTCTCTCTCTCTCTCTCTTGATGTTTGCATATGTGTTACCCTAGATGCTTTAGTAAAAATCAGCTTGCTAAACATGATTGGAAAGTTGAAATAAAGAATTTGCACTTCCGAGATTAACATGTATAAATGTAACACATTTTGCAAATCTATCTTTTGTACCATCTGCTTCTGTATTTTGTGTCTGCTGAACCACTTTTCTGTACTAGTCAGTGTTCTTCAGAAATCTGCCTGTTGTCTTACCTAATCTTTTGAATCTTGAGTTTTGATTTTGCTTGGCTAATAACAAGGAGTAATGTTAAATTCTCAACTACCATCCCACTCCCATACAACTGGGCTAATGTGGCAGTACCCATCAGTCTTTAGATTTTTTTTTTTTTTTTTTTAATAAAGGGTGATTCAAGAGCTTATGAGCACAGCCACATCAGTCCAGTTATATGGGAGCGGGATAAGAGTTGAGTATGTAGCATTACTCAATAACAAGAGATGCTTTTGATCTTCCTTTAAGGTAGAATTTCCTTTCTGTATAATTTGTATGATATGCTGGAGAATTTAAACCTTGCAATAGAAATAATTGAACCGTAGAAACCTGCCTAGGGGTGTAAACGAGCCGAGCTTGAGCGAGCTTCCCTTGTTTGGGCTTGGTTCTTTTAAATTTTACTCGAGCATGATCTCGAGTCGAGCTTAAGGACAAGCCAAAAAATCGAGCCCGAACTCGAGCTTATAATAAGTCGAGCCAAGCCTGGCTCTTATATTTAATTTATTTATTTTATTATAAATTTAAACTTCAAGTACTCTTAAACGTCTTAAAAAGCCAGCTTACATATGAGCATTTGCTTAGCTTGGCTAGCCAAGTATGGAGCCTGAGTCAAGATAGCAAGATACTTGGTTTCGAAGAGAGAGGATATGTATCATTTTATAATAAAATGATGCTATTAGGAAAAAAAAATCATCAATTTTTAATATTAAGATGAGCAACTATGTGAACAACTACCAATTCGAGCCTTAAACGAGCTGCTCACGAGCCTAACCGAGTCGAGTCGAGCTTGCTTCGTTTAATATTCGAGCCAACATTTGTGTTCACGAAACGCCTCATTTAATAATCGAGCGGAGCCGATTCCGAGCTCGCTCGCGAACGGCTTGCTTGTTTAACACCCCTGTCCCTGCCCTTGTAAATCCTTACCTCAATTCTATGATGACCTCAGTAGATTCATTATTCACATACTATTTTTTGTTCTTGATTGTTTATTTAGCAGAGGAATCTTTCCTTTACCTTTTTGTAGAGGTATGCTTCACTCCTTTCTTGTTTTTAACTTTATATCTGTCTTTGACTTGCTTTCATCAGCCACACCAAAGGTCATATTAGTTATTATGTGACTAGCAAAGAGGAAGAGGACCCAGCTGTTTTCACTGGAGACACATTGGTAAGTTAATGGGAGACTTTCTTTTGTGGGGTTGTGTGTGTTATCAGTTTTCATGAAAAATTTAAATGAAGAAAACCTTTTATTTTTCTGTTCTGGTATTTTTCTTTGTTGGGGAGGGTTGGGGTAGTAAAAATGAGGGAAATCAATTTAGCTTAGCAATATGAATGTACTCACAACGGATCTATTTTTTCTCCTTAGTTGAAATAGTGGGCAATTGCCATCACCTTCATTTGTCAAGAGGGGAAGAAAAGGTGAGAAATCTTTAAGGTGGGATGCCTAGAATTTTTGGGGTTAGGAAATATACTAGGTAAGGCTACATGCGTTATTTGTCTTGCCTTATGAAGCGGATATCATATCTGTGGATATGAAACAATGTAAAATCAGTTGAAGTCTCAAATTCCTAAATAATTCACTTATCAAAAAAAAGAAAAAGAGTCGATAATTCCTAAATAATGTCCTCATGGGAAGCTTTTTGCCAATTACAGTGAGTCTCTTTATCTTCTAAGTTTTGTATCTTTCATTTATAGTTGTATGGTAACAGGCAGCAAATAATTGTCTCTTGTTTATATGTAGTTTATTGCTGGCTGTGGGAAATTTTTTGAGGGAACAGCGGAGCAGATGTATCAATCATTATGTGTTACATTGGGCTCGTTGCCAAAGCCAACTCGAGTATATTGTGGCCACGAGGTAATTCAGCTTTTTGATTTCTTTTCTTCTGGTTGATCTTGAAATGATTAGATTAAAATTTTCCAAATATTTGTGGACAATGATTTGGGCGTGATTGTACCATGTGTTTTACATTCTCTAAATTGTTGATGTATGTTTGAGATGTGTAGCATCTCCATTTGACATCATTACTATCAAGAATCCGTGGTTAGTATCTACAACCACTAGGTGTGGACATAGGCCTGTTTCTGTTGGTTTTCGCCGTCACCTGACTTCATCGTGTTGGATTGAGAAAAGCGGAAAAAGGTTTGTAGAAAGGGGCTTCTTCAAATATACCATAAATCCAAGTAGGGGCTTCAAAGCTTGTAGTTTAGGGGTGCGCAAGTTTGGAACCCTATACAGGGGGCTAGCACACCATGGCTTTCTCTGCTAGGGGCTCGCTTTGATGCTGATATAAAACCTGTAAAATCGACACGTCGAGCTCTTTTGGGTGGTTGAGTTGTGTCGGTCAGATCTGTTGGTGGTCAAGGGCTTAAGTTACCAATTAAAATTTGATAAATCCAAAGAAACAATTTCCTAACAACTTGTTTTCATGTAATTGGGAGTAATTCCACATTTATTTATGAAGGATTGATTAACTTCATAATGTGGGTCACCAGATTCATTTATCAACATGAAGTTTCTTCAAGTTGTTTATCAAAAAAAAAAAACTTGTTTTCATGTAATTGGGAGTAATTCCACATTTATTTATGAAGGATTGATTAACTTCATAATGTGGGTCACCAGATTCATTTATCAACATGAAGTTTCTTCAAGTGCAAACTGGAGTCTGGAAGAAATTCTGCAGTCTAGAGAAGAGTAATAGGTTTGCAGAACGTTTCTGCAGTCTTTGGAGTGAACTAGGAAACCAGCATGAAAAAGTTCGCCACTTTCTGCAGTTGCTGAGAATGCCCAGCTGAGGCCTCATTCAGACCCACAAATGTGTTGTGACAAATTAATTTTAGGATCCCCAAAGAAACAAAAAAGAGCAAAATAAAATTAACCCATTGAGTAGGGACACCGTGATTTACGTGGTGGAGTACAAAGAGTAGTAAGAAGAAAATCACTCAAAATCCGAAGTCCCAATATACCCAAAATATTGGGGCCCACTACAAGACTTGTGAAAGACAAGTCGCACGACACAACAAATGTAACAAAAGTATCAACATTTTCATCTTGCCCAACCCACAAGATTCTTGTGTCTCTGAGAGAAATGCCAAAGGAGATCCTATTCTTTTAAAATATGGCCATATAAGAGTGGGACAAACAGGCACTGTTGATCATTACTCATTAGCATTTAGTGAGATGGAAAATTGAGGAAGTAGAAACCTTGAAAGAGAAAGGGAGATCCCATTCCTCAATCACATTTTTTTTCTGGGTTAATATCGTATTTGACTGAGCTTCTTTGTTACATCTGTGCTCCCTGTCAGACTTTCCTTTGTTTGAAATTTTAACACTTCTGTTGTTTTGTATTTCTCCAGTACACGGTGAAGAACTTGCAGTTTGCTCTGACAGTTGAACCAGAAAATGTGAAGATACAGCAAAAGTTAACTTGGGCTCAGCATCAGCGGCAAGCAGGCCTCCCTACTATTCCCTCAACTATTGTGGAAGAACTGGAAACAAATCCATTCATGCGGGTTGATATGCCAGAGCTCCAGGTTCACTTTTCTCTACTAATTACTAGTTCGTGATGTTGAATGAAATTAACAAGGAATATATTGTAGGGGGTTGCAATATATCTGCTTATTGTAGAGTTGGAATTCCAGACACATTTATGATGTGTTGCTACCTTTTTTGGATGAATAAAAAATTTATTGCTACGAAACAAAGATAACATACACTCCAGCCACAAGCCAGATAAACAAAAGCAACACAACCAAATCAAAGCGCCAACAACACAACTAACTACCCAAGCAAAACAAATTGTCAACAAGACAGAAACACAAGAAAAAAGAGTAGCCAAGACAGCCATTACATCAACCCAAAACAGAAAGGTCAATACCCCTCAGAGAACAAATCTCAGCATTCAGAACATTCCTCTTAAACTTACCCATACCACCAATACACATTCTGACCTCCCAGGAAATCAGCTGCAGCAACTTTTCTTCAGACTTTGGAACAGAACCATGACGGATATCGTTCCTCAATCTCCAAATATGGTAGACAGTAGCGCTCCAAGAAAGCTTGCAAACAATAGCTTGAAGACATCTAGACTTCAAATTTCGTAAGCCTCTCAACACCACATCTGACCACAGAACAGGGATATCAGAGATAAGACATTTTACCATAAGAGATTTCCAAACCTTCTACTCAATCCACACTCTTAAGAAGAGGTGATCACGACATTCTGTATAACTCCTGCAGAAAACACATTTGGTTTCACCCAAGTATCCCCAACTTAACAATCTATCCCCTGTTGATAAGCTATTTCTAACAGCCAACCAAAGGAAAAATGCATGTTTTGGGATAGTGAAAGGGGAACCAAATGAGCCTCCACCAATCCACCTTAGGTCTAAAAGACCGAATAACGTTCCAAGTGTCTCTGCAAGTGAAAATTTCCTTCCCCAAATAGCCACATCACTAGCACCAATATGAACCATGGGAAGCTGGCTTTGAATTTGCACAACCTGGTCAGACCTAGCTGGAGGCCAAATCGAAACCCCATCCGACATAATGAATATTACAACCATCCCTGCTCTAAATTTCAGAAACTGCCTTACAACAGTCAATTTGAATAACCTTTTCCAGCAACAAGAGCAATCTTGAGGAATTTTCAGTTGCCAAAAACTCCTCCGTATGTCTCTTTGTGATATACAACTTAATGTTGGCGTTGTCTCTTTTACAGGCGAGGGTTGGTTGTCAGTCTCCTGTGGAAGCTCTCCGGGAGATAAGACAGCGGAAGGACAACTGGAGGGGCTAACTGGTGATCTGCATGATGCTGTTCTTTCTTTGCATGTGTGCCTTGGTTTGTATGTGTGTGTGGTTGTGAATATAGTCATGCAGTTTATAAAATACAAGTCCGTGCTGCTTTGCATGGGTTGTGGTAGTTCTGACGTCTGTGTTTATGATGGACAGCTTGAATAAACCGCTTGGTTTGTTTTTCATGATACAATTTTCATAATTGCATGTAGTTTTGTATTTTGCTGAAATGTTGAGGTCCATTACCCCTCCACAGGAGAAAGTGAAAATGGTGCTCCCGTCTGTTTGGTACTCGCAGGACAGGAGAGAAAAAACCGTCGCATGATTTCTCTGTGTCAAATTTATGTCATCTTTTTTTTTTTTTTGTCCTGAGAAATTTATGTGAGTTTAAATCTTTGTATATATGCTTTACAATAATGTCCAATGATGTGCCAGGTCTTTCAAAAACTTCAAGTTGAAGCATCAGAATCGAGACAGCAAAAGCTTTGGGATGAGTTAATGAGATTTGTGCTAATCAGCATCCATTAAGGATGCTGGTTCGCAACAATTCTCTCCTATGTGGTATATTGAATAGAGAGCAATAAGGGTTGTGACACCAAATTCATAAAAGCCTAAACGCTGTGATTGGTATTTCTTTGCTGTGGCTTTTTTTCCTTCGTTTTTTTTTTTTTTTTGGCTTATGCGTGGATAGTCTGGGGAAAGTATGATGATTGATTTCACAGCTGTGCTCTTACATAGCGAGTGTCACATAAGTGAGTGAATTTGTACGGTAAAAACAATTTTCAGCATGATACTAATACTTGGGCTATGTTTGCGAATCTACTTCTTTATTTTTTTTGCCTTCTGTTTTCAATTTGAATTTTCCATTAATATATTATTTACAACAATATTTCAATAACGCATGCGTGTAACTTTTGTTGTAGTAGTAGTAGTTTTACTTGCTATTTAGAAAAAAACTAATGAATTAGAGGGGAGTGATGGCTGGACAACCATTGTTTGTCCGGGGCGGCAGCACAGTCATTCCTCTCCTCAATTGAAGTGGTCATAAAGTCGGTCTCTTCTTTATTTTTTGAAAAAAAAAAAAAAAAAATGATGTATCTCATATTTGAAATTTGGAGCGATAAAAATAAAAAATAATATTTAACAAACTCTTATACAACTGTTAAATGCAACTATAAAAATGTGGTAGGGAATGGTAATCATTAAATTTTATTTTATTATTAATGATGAATTTTTACTGTTAGATTATCGTAATTTTTTTTTAAAATTTTTTTTTGAGAGGATCATGTTATGGGTTGTATAATAATTATATAAGGGTTTAATAAATATCATTCCTCGATAAAAATTGATATAAAGTAGGTTGATCCATACGAAAGTAGATTTTGTCTGAAGCGGATAACTACGCTTGTCGGATTCAGTTATTTACAAGGAAAAAGAAAAGAAAAAGCATCCAGCTGTATTGAAAATAAAATACAATAAAAATGATCAATCATAGACATTTCCTCCCCGTCACCTGGGGTCAATTACCGCGTCGCTCTCTCTCTCTCAGCCTCAGCTTCAGCCGAGGAGTTGCGCACTGTTGAGAAAACCACCTTTCGATTAGACCGAGTAACTTTCCAGTTCATTTGTGCATAAAGAATGAATGAGAGAGTTGGGGAGTAAAGGGGGTTAGGGCTTTAACTTGGGAATCGAAATGGAGACGAATTCTTCGTCATCCACATCCCAAACACAATCCCCATCCGGAACTCCTCTTGCTAGAACTAGTACTAGTAGTAATTCAAATTCAACAACCAGATTCGGTGGCCTGCTGCTGCCTTCTCTCAGTTTCTTCCAATCGCCGCTTTCGGTTTTACTCGAATATTCCGGTATTCTTTCGGCAAGGTCAAACCGCGACCACGATACCGAAACCGAGACTCTCATCGTCAACACCCCTGATTCCACCGCCACCACCGGCACTTCCGGCGAGGTTTCTATTCGCATAATTGGTGCCGGAGACAATGACAGTGAAGAGGTTGGGGTGGCCGAGAGAGTCCCCGCGGTTCCTCCGTCAACTGGGCGCGCCCAGGAGAATGGGCTGGAAGATGGCGGCGTCTCTAGCGATTCTTCTCACCAGAGATATGATATTCAGCAGGTTGCCCGCTGGGTTGAGCAGATTCTACCTTTTTCATTGCTCTTGCTCGTCGTCTTCGTTCGTCAGCACTTGCAAGGTACCCTACCCTACTCCCCTTCTTCTCTCTATTCTATTCGATGTCTCTCTTCTTCTTGTGTGAACTAACACATTTCTATAACTCTACGGGCTGCAAATAATGTCTTGTGCTCATCCAATCAACAAAGGAAACCATGAGTAGCATTTCTAACATATATAACAAATTCATAATGCCTACTTCTCAGTGTATTGAATGCCCTTGCCACTGTACGTAAATTTAATGCAACGGACCAAGGTTTATACAAGATATCTTGATCATTAAGAGCTTCCTTTTTTGTAAAGCTAGTGAAGAAGCTAGGAGAGAAGGAACTTCTATTAGTGGTAAGCTTGATGGAAAATTGTGCTAATGCTGAGCTTAAGATTTTTCTTGTGAGTGGCTTGTGTTGCTGGCTCACTAACAGGAGATGAATCAGATTTCTGCTGTCTATGTATTTGGGTCTTGAATTTAATGCCTGGATTACATTGAATCAGTGAGGCGTAGCCAAGTTTTGTTAACCAACTCCGGTTCTATAATGACTGAGCAACACGCTCATCAACTCCTCCCTCTTCATAAAAATACTTGTACTAAAATACTCAAATCCCTGACAAGGGTGTCAGGAATTTGACCGAGGGAGATTGTGATACTTCAAATTGTCAAAGTTAAGTTTTGCGTTGGATGGAGCATCAATGTGCCAAGTCCCATATTGGTTGTATATTAGGTGAGATTGGGTTATGTAAATCACTTTAGGGTGCTCTAATTGTAATTTTGACCAATTCTTTTGAGGTATGGTGCATATATGGATAATGCCTTCCTTTCATGACAAAGATTGATGACTACGATCTGAGGAATTCAAAATACGTAATTAGAAAGGCATTATTTTCGTAAGTGGAATTGGGAAGGTCAATGAATGCACCCTTGTTTTTTCTATTTAGTACTTGTACAACTCTAATATAGTATCATGGGTAAAAAAATCATTATTTGATAAAGGGCTTTAGGGTAGGTAAAGATAGCATACCTGGGCGTTTGCAGTTCATGATCAGTATCTATATGATCCTTTTAGAGATCAATTGGCATGATTTTTTTTTTCCTGGGCAGTCAAGGTACATGATTGTTTGCATTTAAAGTTTACTTAAATTTTTACATTAATGAAGACCTTTTCTCTAGTCGTAAAGGGTTAGAGTGGGGTTGAAGTAGGTAGATGTATACGTACTTGTGTATGTATGTATGAATATATGCCTACATTTTGTTAGTATCAGGTATGATAAACTTTTTCATTACTGATCTAAAAAAAAAAAAGAAATGTGCTATAGAATATACATTATAGTGTAGTTCCGTTGGCATATGATAGACTGAGGCTTTCCTTTACCTGGAGATCCTACTGATCTGGCCATAGCATTGTTTAATCGAAGATTGGTAAAATGAAGAAAGATTGTATATGCTTGGGAGGGATTAGAATTATAAAGTTTGATTTAGCTGATATTTTTTTGCTTCTTATCCTTGTTTAGGATTTATACTAGTGTGGGAAGTAATACTGTGAATACACCAAGTGATGGACTTAGTTTGGAGGGGCATATGCACGGTGGATACAGTTTCTCCAACATTATTTATTTACCAGTTCAAATTTCCTGATTACAGGAGGTATTTCATCCTTTTAGGAAATCATGGACAAGATTAGGTATTCAGGAATTTCCATATCTTGGATTACATTATCCATCAACTTAGTTTTTGTTTTTTTATATAAGTAATCAAGACATCATTAAACACGTAAGGTACCTCCAAATACACAGGAAGTATACATCAGAAAACACCTAGTTAAAAGGAGAAAAAAGAATATTGTCCATCAACTTAGTGCCAGGGTTGTTATCCAAACAGAGAGCTTCAGTATAATTGAAGAACTTAGTTGATCTGTTCTCTGTCAGTTCGGCTTTGCTGGTGCTAATTTTCTTCCTGTATGGAGGTTTTCTCATCCTTCGCTCTACTTCTTTTGTGATGAAGTTTTTGCTTATCATCAATGGCAGAAAAAGAGAAGGAGAAAATTAAAATAGAAAAAAGGAACTGGTATTTTGGTAGTTTGACACCTTTATGCATATTGATTTCTATCTCTGGAAATGGATAAACTGGTGAAAGTTGCTTTGGAAAAATGGTGTCCTTTTGCTCCTGTCCTGTACTTATCATTCTTCAAACATTGTTTGGTTGGTGACAATTTATTCTTTGATAACTTGCAGGTTTTTTTATCACAATTTGGATCTCGGCTGTCATGTTTAAGTCAAATGATGTTGTTCGGAAGCAGACAGCTTTAAAGGTGCTATAACGTATTCATTTTTTTTCAAACAAAAAATTATGATATTTGTTCCCACCACTCTAAAACCCATTGTAATCAAATAAAGAGCCTTGGTAATTGTTCTTTTGTGCAGGGAGAGAGGAAAATCTCTGTTCTTGTTGGCACCTTTATTCTCTTTGCGCTGCATGTGATAGGTGTTTACTGGTGGTATCGAAATGATGATCTTTTGTATCCATTGGTAATGCTTCCTCCAAAAGCAATACCAGCATTCTGGCATGCTGTATTCATCATCTTGGTAAATGGTATGGACTTCACTAACTTTATTGTGATTAACTTGGCTTTGGTAGATGTGTGGTGGAGACTTCTTGATCTCTTACAACCTGCATTTATGCTTCTAATTTATATGTTTGAAATGAAATTTAATGAGGAATTAAGATCCTTGTTTGTTGTCGTAATTCAAAATTTCTTCTATTGTCCATAGTGTTCTAGTAGTGTTTTTTTTTTTCCCGGATGATTTTAATTATTTTGTGGACAGATTGCTTCCTCATCTTTATCAGCTCTAATGTTTTTCACTTTGTTAAAGTGGTGTACATCAAGTTCTGTTGATAAATTTTTTGTGCTTTTATCCTTGTCTTGGTCGTTTGTTCTGCCTTTTGTATTACCTGTCAGGTCTTATATTCATAATCCTATCCATTATCATGCCCTCTATCTTGCATTTGTTGGTGCTTCTGGGGCATTTTGTGTAAATTCTGTTACTTTCAGATACGATGGTGAGGCAGGCAGTGATGGCTCTCAAGTGCTTACTTCTAGTGTATTATAAGAATGGCCGAGGCCATAATTTTCGTAGGCAGGTACCATGATGCTGAAGCATTACAAATTTCAGTAAGAATATTACATGCCATTATCTCTTTTAATTTGTCAGAGCTCTCTGACAGTTCTGATGTTGTCTTTTAAGGGTCAGATATTGACTCTGGTTGAGTATACACTGCTGCTGTACCGTGCCTTGTTACCTGCGCCTGTCTGGTATCGATTTTTCTTGAACAAAGAATATGGTAGCCTCTTTTCATCACTGACTACCGGGCTATATTTAACTTTCAAGCTAACATCTATTGTTGAGAAGGTATTTATTTTGTATTGCATTTCTGTGCTCTTTCTGAATTCTTACTTGAAGATGATGAGATACTTTTTGGCACTGAAATTAGTTGAATGTGCCATCTTGAACCTATGTGTTGCTTTTTAGGTCCAATCCTTCTTTGCTGCCCTAAAGGCATTATCACAGAAGGAGGTCCATTATGGTTCTCATGCCACATCAGAACAGGTAAGTGCTTTCCTACAAAATGCTTTTAAGTTGGCTTTTGAAACCAGATTAACACAGTCGAGAACAGTTTCTTCCTCTTATGTTATGACATCTTGCTATTTGTTAAATACTTTAGGAGGAACTGTAGCCCATGGAGAACTACTACATCCCTCTATTTTTTAAGTTTGGCATCTCGTTTAGCTTACTGGGATGGCATTTGTACTGGCGTCTAATTTTGATGGACTTACTTGAACATCTTTTCTTTTGTTAATACCCATAAGACATGGTTCACTGTCCCTGGAACTGACACGTCCTCTGTCTTCTTGGTATTAGAGCTCTCCTATTCTTTTACATAATTCATACTGAGCTATCAGTTAGTCAATATCCCTTCATGTCTGATCAATCAAGTCAACTTCCCTGCACCTGATAAGGATTTTATTTATCTTCGAACTGCTTGCAAATACTCTAGTGCATTATCTTGTTGTCTGGGGCAACTTTGATGGGGGCCTGGGGTCTACTTCTAGTTATACTTTCACTAGCTCAACCTATCAAATGCTTAGTATCTCTTTTCATATTAGCCATTCAGCATAGCAATATGGTTTCCCATGTTGTGCATGGTTGAAAAAAGTGAAGCTATCTAATTATTACCACAAAAAAAGAAAGAAAGAAAGAAAGAAAGAAAAAAAGAAACTGTTCTGTGGTAGAGGAAATAGTTAGAATGCCCAGAAAGAAATGAACTTTAAAGCAATTTAATGATTTTGTTTGCTAGTTGTTTCTGAGGTTCAAACAGAGCCTAATAATTTGCAAGGTGGAATTTTGTTCTGTGGATTTGTTATGACCCCTTGAAATATCTCTCCATGTGAGAAACTGAAATCTGTTCTAGCGTTTTCTGCTTCCAGAAGTTTTTCTACTTTCTGTGTACTCCTACAGCTTCATTCTTGAACGAGGAAGTTGATTTTCTTATTCCAGAACAGGTTTATAGATGTTTCACATCCCTTGTTTGTGCTTGTAGTCTTTTACCCATGTGTACTGGGCATATGTCTCAGTAGAACTGTGGTAAGGGGGGTCATTTAAATGGAAGTGTATACCTGCCCTCTAGGTTTAACAAGTTCAGAGATATTTTAGTGCATGAAAAGACTGTTATTTCAAAAATTGAGCATGGTCTTTAGGTAGGGGATGGGCAAGAGCGTACTTTCAGAATATGCCATGATATGCCTTCTATTTTTAGGCATTGTCATATATTCTTTTTCTTGTGGTACATTCCGGAATTTCATCATCTGGTTCAAACTTTTCAACCATTAAACAAAGCAAGTGTCTGTTGTCATAACTCTTTATTTATTTTATTGGCAAGTTACACACGGTAGGTCTTGAAACGATTAACATACCATCCACCTTGTTCTTCAAGGTGAGTAATTGTCGTTTTAGCTAGAGCTCATTGATGCCTCTTGGTGTGACTTTGCTCTTCTGTCATCATATTCTTCTCTTGGTTATGTAAAGAAGTACCTGAATTACTTTTTTTCATGTCTTGACCCACAAAGAAGCTCCGAAATTATCTTTTTTTCATGTTACTTATCGAATCAGTCGTTCTTTTTGTCACAACAGTCTATCATACCATTAAGATGCATCTCAATGCAGGTAAATGCAGCTGGAGACCTTTGTGCTATTTGCCAGGAGAAGATGCATGCTCCAATACTGTTGTGCTGTAAACACATCTTTTGTGAGGACTGTGTATCAGAATGGTCAGTTTGACACATTTTGTTTCTCACTTTTTATTTTTTATTCAAATAAATGTTGTTCTTGTCATTGTTTTTAATGTGGATTGTTTCTTGCATACCCATTTTTTTGGATTATCAAATGAACTTGTGAATTTTAGATTACCACTCATAGCTTCTATATAGGGGCTATATAGTGCTAAGTAGAAAGAGGAAAGAAGGCTATGTAGCATTTTTATATTAGCTAGTGATTGTTAGGGGAAGGTAAGTGTCTTTTAGCTTTTTCTTTGTCACTCTTGTGATTTGTCTCTTTCATCTTTGGAAGGAAGAAGTAAAGCGCAAATTATATGAAAGCTTCCCTTAGATGCTTCTAGATATTTAGTTTAGAGAAGAGAATGTGAAAGCAATAGAATGGGAATTGTGTGCAATTAGAGCTACACAATTTTACTTTTAGTTGAATTTATGATTTACTCTGGACGGAAACCCTTTATAACTCGTACCTTGTTTTGTTTTTATGGTTTTGGAATATTAATCAAGATTATCCTACATTGTGGAATATGATTATTAGGGAAAGAAAAATAAAAAATGTATGTGATCATTGATCTGTTCTCGAGGCAAAGAAGTCAAGGTGCTTTTAAGTTAAGACTCTTATCTTTAGGATTTATATGAGCATTCTCTGAGCGTTATCTGTTAAATTCTTTAAAAGAAGAGGGTCTTTTGACAACATCACGCTTTTGTTTTTTAATCCAACAATGATGTGTTTTTGCGTAGTGACCAGAAGCATTGGTTTAATTGAATTTCCATTGTGATGTCTTAAGTGGTTCCTATCATTGATTTGTCTCTTGACAATAAACACTTGTTTGTCAGGTTTGAGAGAGAAAGGACTTGCCCTCTATGCAGGGCGCTGATTAAACCTGCGGATCTGCGAACATTTGGGGATGGATCAACAAGTCTGTTTTTCCAGTTGTTCTGAATTCCAAGTTGTCTGTTCCATTGCATATTTTGAGAGGCGTTCTCTCGGAAGTTTAGTCTTGTTTCTTACATAGTTAAATGGTGAATGTATTTTGGTTTCCTTATCCCATCATTGGATTGGTAGAAACTCGGATGGAAGAAAACTTTCCAAGATTGCGGATTCTATACATACGAGAAGATTTACTAACTACACTTGTATACATACGCAACAATCTGTGATGGGATATGTTATTATCCTTTATAAAAAAATGTTCATCTCTCTCTCTCTCTCTCTCTCTCTCTCCAGTATATAGCGTTCTTCTTTGTGAGCTGAAGTGGCTGTGTATTTGGACAGTAGTATTAGTATGTTTCTTGTGCACCGGAGGTGTGGAAACAACAATTCACGTGTTATTGGCGCGCTTATTACACAAATGATGAATTCACGTGTAATGAATTTGTTTAAACAAACTAAGTAATTATGATTAGCCCTAGGTCCTCAGCAGTGATTCATATTGTTATGTATAAGGATGTTTCATTATTTGAGCTCCCAACTCTCTCTTCTCTTTTTTTAATTAATTTGCATAGTTTTCATCTTTCTCCATGTTACTCTTGAAATAGAAGTCAAACACTACTGATGTCTGATGATTGTCTGGGGGAAACGAATCTATAGTGATCTAAGAGGCTTTTTTGTGTCCGATAATAGTGTGGCTGCTTCTCCCTGTCATAGAGGGTTGTGGTTCTAGTTGCATTACTCTGGCTGTTAACATTCTTGTCATGTTATAGTGCCACTAGTTAAAATGCTTTTTTTTTCTTCCTTTTTTTATCTTGGGAGGTCTCGCCAGGGGGCGGGGGGGACCTCAGCCTCTGACGTCGGTACCTTTACAGTCATTCGTCCTTTTTCATTCTCATTACAATTGGCATTAATTGGCATCATTACATACTAGTTTTTTTTTTTTTTTTTTTTTTTCCTTGAGCAAAAAAATAATATAACATAAGTGAGATAAATAAGTGTAAAGCTTGTAATTAAATTTAAAAATACTGTTTCCTTTTCTTCCATTGTTCAGAGCCGAACCATCTAGTTCTTCTGTGCTAACAAGATTAGTTGCTACTTCAGAAGTACCACGACAATCACATTGAGACCGGCTGGCGCCAACAACGCATCATTGTCCTTGAGCAGTGAGCACATTGATTCCTGTCCACTAACACATCCCTTAGCAAACATGTATAGCAGCACAGACAATCTACATATGATGAAAACTAAGACTGGGAATTGCACGGATTCATGGGTGGTCTCCACACAGCCACTGTCTCGGATGCAGCTGGCAGATGGCTACTGCTAAAGAAGCAACACATACAACAATTCTTTTATAACCCATGCGTGGCACTCGTATTACTATTCTCGATCAGAGCTTGTTATATTTGTGTGTATGTTTATAAAGTCATCTCTTTTATATCAGTGTTTATTGCTGTATATAACTTCTAATGCTTGCAATTTTTCACTTGCATGCAAAATCATCTACTTTTATCCTATAAAATAGTAACCCAAAGAAGATATCATTTAATAAGTATAAAGACAGAGCAAGGAAGATATCATTTAGTCACAACTTTCAAAGAATTGCAATATAATTATTAT
>NC_081547.1:30105766-30106778 GCF_901000735.1 Corylus avellana
AGTGAAATGCTACCCACATTTTTGAAGTATTTACTCCTTAACTTGGGACTCCTCGTAAGGTAAGTAGTAGTAGTACATTTGTTATTTTTGTATTTCACCCGACCCAAGTTAGGGAGGAGGGAGACGTTGGTGGGTGTCGGTTGTCTTTTTTGTCTCCCCATCCTCAAGGAAAGACTAAAGAGAGAGTTTAATGGTCAAAGTTAACCCCATACACACATTGCACACATACACATACAAATACACATACATAATACGCCCACTCACCAGTGTGAAAGTGAAAGTGTCACTGTTTTTGACAACCTCTTTTTTCTTGGCATCATCATCATCCGTTAGAAAATCTCCTGCTGACAGAAAAGCAAAGCCCCTTCATCTCTGTCCCCCCACCCCCCCTCCTCTCTCACTCTCTGACTCTGTCTACTGTGTTGGATTCTTTGAGATCTTGAGTCGCTTTCCTGTCTCTGACTCTCATGGCGACAATGACTCATCAATCTCCCTTTGCATTAACCAAATTAAAGAAAAATCAACTCCCTCTCCCTCGCTCTTTCTTACAAATACCTAGTCGTATTTTTCTTCATCAATACGTCTTTTCTTTCTTTCTTTCTTTCTTTTCTCACAGAGATGTGGAGTGACATAAACATCATGATTTTTAGGGTTTTAACAACAGCATATCCATTATCCATATCCCTTGAAATGTAGGGTTTCAACGTACATGGAGGAGACACTCACCTTTACATGTGAATCTTAATTTGCAGCTAAGTTTAATCCTTATTCTTTCTAACATCTCTTATCTAACATCTCTTATTATTACCATTTTCTTTTACAATCGTGTTCTTATTATATATTTTTGCTTCCGGTACTGGTGAGGCTCTGTGAATCCTTGTCAATGTTTCCCGGATGTGGGGTTTTTTTTTTTTTTTTTTTCTTTGAATACATTATTTCTTTATTTATTGAATATTGCAATGTCCCCGAATAATGCATTTAATTTCCTTACATGGCCTTGCTGTTCATAAAA
>NC_081547.1:30106798-30157029 GCF_901000735.1 Corylus avellana
CCCTTTGCATTAACCAAATTAAAGAAAAATCAACTCCCTCTCCCTCGCTCTTTCTTACAAATACCTAGTCGTATTTTTCTTCATCAATACGTCTTTTCTTTCTTTCTTTCTTTCTTTTCTCACAGAGATGTGGAGTGACATAAACATCATGATTTTTAGGGTTTTAACAACAGCATATCCATTATCCATATCCCTTGAAATGTAGGGTTTCAACGTACATGGAGGAGACACTCACCTTTACATGTGAATCTTAATTTGCAGCTAAGTTTAATCCTTATTCTTTCTAACATCTCTTATTATTACCATTTTCTTTTACAATCGTGTTCTTATTATATATTTTTGCTTCCGGTACTGGTGAGGCTCTGTGAATCCTTGTCAATGTTTCCCGGATGTGGGGTTTTTTTTTTTTCTTTGAATACATTATTTCTTTATTTATTGAATATTACAATGTCCCCGAATAATGCATTTAATTTCCTTACATGGCCTTGCTGTTCATAAAAAATATCAATGCATTTGATCTGTTTTTTTTTTTTTTTTTTTTGTTTCCTTCCTTTGAATACATTATTTCTTTATTTATTGAATATTGCAATGTCCCCGAATAATGCATTTAATTTCCTTACATGGCCTTGCTGTTCATAAAAAATATCAATGCATTTGATCTGTTTTTTTTTTTTTTTTTTTTGTTTCCTTCCTTTGAATACATTATTTCTTTATTTATTGAATATTGCAATGTCCCCGAATAATGCATTTAATTTCCTTACATGGCCTTGCTGTTCATAAAAAATATCAATGCATTTGATCTGTTTTTTTTGTTTTTTGTTTTTTGTTTTTTGGTAACTGATCCAGGTTGAACAGCTGGAAATGGGTTACAAACAATAACGCTCTCTATGGTTAATTACAGTCAATCTTTTTTTTTTTGTTTCACTTTTTTTGGCTGCTTGTTAATTCTCCTTTTTCTTCTTATGCTCTTCTGGAACTTAAAAGGGTTTCTGAGTTTTTTTCTTTTCTTTTGATTTTTAAACCATTAGGAGGTTGGTTGGAGATTACTAGTATCTAGTATCTTCGCATGTTTGATTAATTATTAATGTGTTTGTTAAGGTAGAGAAGGAAATTCTAAGTTCTGGTATATGTCGATGTTTGTAGTATATTTCTGTGCATTAGGATTCTAATCTAAGAATATATAATACAAAAATAATATGTTGATCTTAATTGTGTTCCTGTTTGAACTATTCTGATGTAATAAAGAAGTTTAATTCGAAGAATTCCTTTTTGTAGTAACACAAACCAGAAGCAATAAGTCAAAAAAATACATTCTATTACCAGTACTTTCTTAATTAATTAGTAAATCCGGCCAATTGATAATCACAATTCATAATCATAACAAAATTTTGCTATCTCCATTAATTCTTTTATTTTCTGATCATTTTGTGTGTGGGTGTATTTGTGTTTGTAATAGGAAGTAATAGTAGTTATTCTTGTATTAATTATTGAGATTTTTAGATAGTAAACAAGTTAAAGAAATGTAATTTTGAAACAGTACTACTGCTTTGTGTGTTTTTGACAGTGCTGGTGCATGTGGCTGCAGCTGTGAGCTGCAGATGAGGAGATGGGAGGTGGGGTTTGTAAATAAGGTATTGTATTATTTGTTAGAGGATTGGAGGGAAGGAGCTTCCTTCAGCCCACTCATGGATGGGAGTATGGGGTTGTTGAAGTAACTGCCGACTCATTCATTCAAGCACTCAGTAGAAAAAATGGTAGATTTGTGTTTTGCTACTGTGATTGCGTGAATGATGCGGGAGATATTTTGAATCCCTCCTTCTCTGTGCTTGGACTGAAGGGAGCTCCTTCCTTAATTTTCTCCATTTTCTTCAGTTTAATTGCCACATCACATGGCTTTCAAAGGATCGCCACATATATATATTGACGTACATGTCGATACTTAACCTCTTGCGGATCTTTTTGTTCACAGAAAAACCAATATTAATTATATATATATATATATGGATCGACAATTTCACTCATCAATCCAAAATGAATTCTCTGTATCAAATTTATACTCTCTCTCTCTCTCTCTCTCTCTTTTTTCCCTTCATTTGATAATGAATGACGGTGGAGGGAGGGCCCGTTGAGTCTTCAAGAGGCTCTCCCTCTCCACCAATTTTACCTGACAAAGTGACGAGGAAAAGTAAAACTTGGTACTGGGTTTCTGCATTTCATTTTTTCATGCACCCGGCCCGCAACATTTCGTCAACTTTCTCTCTCTTTCTTGAGTGAGCATGAGCTATCTATCTCAGTTGATGAGTACTGTGTAAATAGTACCAATACTTCTGAGCGATCTCTCTCGTTTTTGCCATTTTATGCACTCTGAAAGGTTAGCTTGCGTATCCCGTGCTGTAAAAACTTTAAGCATAAGGCAGGCTGTGGCTTTAAGCACTACCACCACGCTTCATTACGCCCAGGCCCAGCTCCAAAGTTTGATATTTTTTATAGTGACAGTACAGTCATGGGAGTTAAAATGGGGAAGTACTCCAATGGCTGGCGTTTCCATTATTAAACACTTAATATGGAAAATTTGGTAGAAGCTGCTTTTCTTTCAGGAGAATGGGTATCTAATCTAGTACATCTAAATCTGGGCTTTTTTAATGTTTATTTTAAGACCTCGCTTCTTTCTATTTCTGTGTTCATCGAGAGAGCGAGTAGTACAGTTCCGTTTATTTCTTTATTTCATTTGGAAATTGTGCCAATTGGTCTTTGTGTGTTTAATATGCTTCTACTAATTAAATTATCTTATCAGCACACAACTTTTGAAATCGGGCGGTGAGTGGTAATAACTAATAATATTGTTTATGTGTTTATGGGTCATGTGACATATGCCAAATATAGGCCTCGACTAAAGTTCCAGTTTGGGAAAAAAAAGGATTTGTTTCAATGAATAGACGACTAGAGATTATCTGGGACTTTTCCTTTGACAGATAGACGTGGTCCAACTTTTTTGTCTTATTATTATTATTTTTCCTTTGAAAATCATAAATAAGAAATCACATTTTTACTTCACAACTATAACTAATTAGTAATTTTTTTATATAAAAAAAAAAATTAAAAATTAAAAATTAAAAATTAGTTTGGACTATCACATTATCATTATGGAATAATTGTGAAATAAAAATATATAGCATTGCTCTAAAAGGAATGAGGCCAATGACGGTTATTAATTTATATGTAGTACTTATGCGTCTCTTGATGATGCATGCCATTGATGTTTTATTTTCTTCTATTAATAATTATTGTTTTTCCAACGCCAAAGACATCTCTGTCTTGGTTTAGGATATTGTGAAAATCAATTTTGTAATTGTATCTGCAAAAATAAAACTTCCAAAATATGATATATCATATATGCTTGCTTTTGTAATATAATAAACACTACCTAATTAAAAGAAAATGTATATAACCAATATGTATCTACAGCCTACTGGGGTGAATTAGAATTTTAGAATAGGGGAATAAAACAAAAAATAACAAAAAATTTAGAAGAAATTTCTAAAGTTATGTGACGTTTTTCAAATTTTTGGGATTGTAACAATATATGACACTAAAATGTTATATATGCCCTTTCTCCACAACATGTGTAAAATAATTACTGAGAAAATAGGTACCTCCATTGTGTGCATTAAGAGCATCTTCAGTAAGGGTGGCTATTTTAGCCATTCAAAATAAACAATTTTTTCATTTTAGGTATTAGTATTTTATTACTTATTCCAACAAAATATCTATTTTAACCATCTCTTTTAATTAAATATTATTTTATTATTTTATTATTTTCTATCTTTCCCTTTTCTTCCCAATCTCTCTCACACACATAGCAAAAATTGATGCGCGCGGTGAAGATCACAAGTCACAACTTCTGCGAAACCAAAAATTGATGTCTTTTCTTTTTGCTCAGATCCACTTCTCATGGAATGAATGGTTTTCTTTGTCTATGGATTTTTATGCATCTCTGTTTCTCCGTCTCAAGAATTTCTTGAACCCGTATTTGGATGACAGTAAGGGTCCGGTGAAGATTGGGGAGTGCAGGGAGAAGTGTGATCAAGACCATAAATGTGCAGGTTTTATTTACAAATAGAAAACAAAAAAACCCAACAAATCATACACACTCAGAAAATCAAACGATAGGCCATTTGCTTCGAATGGTTTGGGTTTGAGTTTGTTTGAGGTTCTGAGGGAGAGAGAAATCAGAGAAGGGAGCGTTGAGGGAGAAGGGGTGAAAGAGAGAGAAGAGAGAAAAGATTAAAAAAATTGAAAGAAAGAGAAAATATAATTAAATAATACTTACAGTTGCTGAATGAAAGTTTACTGTAACATTTGTAGACAGAAATGCTATTTTACAAGTACTGCTGGACGAAGGAAAAAAAAAAAGCTATTTTAACTAAAAAGTTAACTTAAAAGGGCTGTTGGGGATGCTCTAATGTTGTGTCGGGGTGGAATTTGGTACTCTCTATCCTAATTCATTCACAAAATGGCGATCATGAAATTCAATGGGCCAACTCTATTCATATATAGGGTGAGATTATATATGGTCTTCTTCAAGTGCCAACAAATGGGCCTAGCTCATTATGAGAATAAAATAACTAGAATGATTATGTTAGTCCGCCCAAAATTAATGAGAAATGCTAAATATTATAATTTTATCCAACATTTATAAAATTCTCAATTAACCCTTAAATTAATTATTGTTAAATTAAAAATTCCAATGGTTGATCTAGAGTACCACAACAATTGTTAGACAATTGTAAAATAAAAATATAGTATCTAACATTACTGATTAAATACAATAATCTCTCACTTTAACAGCAAAAGTCTTTCAACCCCAAAACGCGCAACAAGATAAGAATACAATGGGAGGATGCATCTTGCTTATGAAATATTTTCTTCACATTTTTGTAATTGGTGATGACTCAAAATAGCTCTAAATGGAAGGAAAACTTTTTATAACCAAAATCTGAGATTTATGGGTTGATGGTTGTCATACAAAGTATAACCACCATGTATTATTTCGACCAGTCCAGTAAGCAGGAAATTACCACCAAAAAAAAAAAAACATTATTCTAACCAGGAAATGGAGGTGATGGAAATAAATAAATAAATAAATAAATAATAATAAATGAGAGTAACACTCCGTTTATTTCTAAGCCATCCTAATTTTTGGTGAATGGTACTATCGAGAATTTTGGTCAAATAAAAAATATTATCGATTGACCTAAAAAACCTCTTTTAACCCAAGGTAAAAATGATTTTTTATTTTCTTCGTAAACTATTTTTAAAGTTTAAACTTCTCATTTTTCACACATTTTTTTTATCACAGTTTATTTTTCATCGCGGTTAGAGGCTCGCCTTTAGAAGTCTCTGAAACTACCATTTGAAGTCATCGAAATCTATCATCGGAGTTTGTTGGAAGTCAGCGGTCGTTATCAATTGCCACAACCGGTTGTTGCCGGCCATTGCCAATTTTTTTATATGAGTCAAACACTAAAAACATATTTTAGTTAAAGTAATTTTTTTTCTAATTAAAAATAGTTTAATTCAAAACAACTGAGCATAAAATGAAAGAATCCCTAGTAGGACCAACAACAAAGTTTTCCTTCAAACTAGGTTGGAAAAATTTCTTTTAACCTAATCTATAAATAAAAGTGACATTCCTTTAACATTTGAGATGCATATGTTTTTTTAATGAGTAATGCAAGGGATCATCATTTTATCATTTTTTTATCCTCCTAAAGCTGATGTGACTTTTAAAATCACAATTAAATTTTAGATGAATCATACTCGAATTTTGATTCAATGGTGATTTTGAAAGCTACATTAACTTCGAAAATAAAAAAATGGTTCATAACATTACTCTTTTTTAATGGAGTAACAAAATTAAAATAAATTTTATTAAAAACTCATGTGCATCCTACATGTTATTTAAAAAAGAAATATATGTCAGTTTTATAGATTAGGTTAAAGAAAACAACCCAATTTAGGAGAAAGCTTTGTTCTAATTAACCACCATCAAAATTCAAAAGGAGTAAACCGTGGCTTGGACGAAAGAGAGAGAGAGAGAGAGAGAGTTGAACAAGGGCCTAAGGCTTGAGAGTCCAGCAATCAAAATTTACCCTAATCAGGAAATACGGATACTGATCCTAAAGAAATGGGAGAGGAGAAGAGAAAGGGGAGCGGCATGTACAGACAGATTGGCTTGTGTAGGAAGTGGGAACAGAAGCGTCTCTGATAGAGATATCAATCTGGGAGAAAGATAAGAGGAGAGGAGCGTCGTCTCGTCTGTCCCATTAATATTGACATAATAAACAAGCAAAAACTTTGTGGGTCGTCGCCTCTTGAATCGGGGGATCGGACAGAAAGAAAGGAGGTACTTCCATAATCCCAACGCCAATTCTTATTCCTCAATTCCGACATACATACATCTGAAACACAGTCTCGTAACTACATCTGAATCTCACATATTCCTGATCCTGTAGTGTTGGCTATTATTAGATTTATGATCCTTCTTGTAATATTATCAACTTGCAGGGGGCATGATCCGATTTGAGTAGGATCTTTCTAAAATGATCAGGAATGTGTGATTCGCTTGATCGTATTTCCCTTAATTTATAATCTGTTTTTGGGTTTGATGTAACGTAACTTTCAAGTGTGGGCAAGTAATGATGTGGTTACCCTAGACCCATGCTAGAGAAGAGGGTTCAACTCATTTTATGTAAATTTATTGTGGCTTTAGCATCTAATGGTATTGGCAAAGAATCATGAGAGCAGGACTGTAAAACTGATACAGGGGTGTACAATGATAACAAGGGGGAGCTGAGGTGCATGAAACTAGTGAAGGGATTGATAGCAATGTGTATAAGACTAGGTATACCAAAGAGCAGGATTGATAAGGGTCTGAAGCTCACTGTAGCTGATATCAGCAAGCAAAATAAACCTAAGAAGGGGATGAGCGCTGTATCAAGGATATGTAGGAAAATTTATTGGTTCACTTGTTGCTGGTTGTAATTCAGTGAGAGCTGGCTCTCATTGATGGAATGCTCAAGATTTCCTGTTTGTCCACTTTACTTCTTTTGCATGTTAGATGTACTCTTAGTAATTCCTATGTTCTATGAGAGAGATAGCATTGTGCAAATTTAGCTTCTATTCAACTACTTTTCTGTAATCACTCTGATTGCTTAGGGTTTCTTCTTCCTATTTTAGCTTCCTTCGAGGCTTTGATTAACTCATGCTCTCCCCTGGTTATTGACTGCAGCAAGCACTCTGATAACAGCCACTTCGTCACACATGAGTTCAACCGTTTCAACATCTCGAGGAATACTTCCTCCAGCAAGGCTTGGCACCTGTGACACCCCAAATACTGGGGCCTCTGATTCTTTTAGCCAACCTGAAACAGAGTTCAATGACGGTGATGAAACTGAGTTACTTTGTGTATCTTGGAACCAGGACTATGGTTGCTTTGCTGCTGGCACAAGCCAGGGTTTTCGTATTTATAACTGTGACCCATTCAAGGAAACTTTTAGACGTGATTTGAAAAGTGGGGGTTTTAAAATTGTTGAGATGCTCTTCCGGTGCAACATTCTGGCACTTGTTGGAGCCAATTCCCAGTACCCACCAAATAAAGTTATGATTTGGGATGATCATCAGAGCCGATGCATTGGTGAATTTGCATTTAGGTCTGAGGTTCGTGCAGTGAAATTAAGACGGGATCGGATTGTTGTTGTTCTTGAGCACAAGATATATGTTTACAACTTTATGGATCTGAAGCTTCTTCATCAGATTGAGACTCTGGCAAATCCTAGGGGCTTGTGCTGCCTTTCACACCATTCAAATGCGTTTGTGTTGGCTTGCCAAGGTCTTCAACGAGGACAAGTTCGAATTGAACACTTCGGGCTGAATATGACAAAATTGATTCTTGCTCATGATTCAAATATTGCATGCTTCACCTTGACGATGGATGGGCTGCTTCTTGCAACTGCTAGTACCAAGGGCACTTTGATAAGAATATTCAACACAATGGATGGGACTCTCTTACAAGAGGTAGCCTACTTGCCTATGGATTTTAGTATTATTTTATGATTGTTCTCTCAAATTTATGCCTCACGGTTTTGAGATGCATTCTTCTGTATAGCCAGTGCTTGCTTATTTTCATTTACTGCTTGCATGTAGGTACGTAGAGGAGGGAACAGAGCAGAAATATATAGCATTGCTCTCTCTCCAAATGTCCAGTGGTTGGCAGTATCAAGTGACAAAGGCACTATTCATATATTTGGGCTCAGAGTTAGAGTGGTTGGGGAGGACTCATCAGCCCAGTCAAATGCTGCTCAAGGGTTGGCACTGTTTCAGCAGAATTCTTCGACTTCCCTAGATGCCCTTATTTCTCCGAGTACTGGTGCCAACCCTGGTTCATCATTATCTTTCATGAGAGGTAAAGGAAGTTTGTCTGTAAATAATCCATTAGTCTTGGAATGACTCCGTTTAATCTGCCTTGATATTTGAAACTTTTTGTGCTAAGGATTGATGTGAATTTTTATATTATTGTGAGAAAACTTGACTATATTTGCTCTGGAATTTTAAAGTAGTGAAACATGAATATCAAAAATTTTTATCTCACACTTTGTAGGGATACTTTACATGCATTGAGTCAACATCTGGGCTTTCTAAGGGTGTCCATGGGGCAGGCCAAGACTATATAATAACAATCAGTGCTGGCGCAGGCCCAGCCCTGCCCTAGGATAGAGTTCTTAGGCCTGAGCACGGCTTCGCCAAGCTTTTTAAACAGTTACTTTGCATGAAATGTTATTTTTAATTTTCAACAATAAGAGGATCAGCTGAAAAGTTAACACTTCAAATACTGAACTAAAAGGTGTATTTTTTCCTTTTGCTTTTTTTTTTTTGGACACTAAGGGGAGGGAAGAGATTCAAAGTAATGACCTCTGCTTCATGAGACGTAGGCCCAGCCTTAGGGTCATCTCCAAATTAAAATTGTAAAAGTTGTTTAGGGTTATAAGGAAGAAATATTTAACACAAGAAAGTCTCAGTCTGTGCTTTGCTGGTGCAAGCCAAATGCCATCATGTCCATGCCTGCCCCAAACTTGATCAGCTTAAGAAAATCTAAAGCCCTAATATTTTTTGCCCTGCACTTAACTGGCCCCCTGACTGCCTGGCCCATGGCTGCCCTTTGGGTCAGCTGGGATGTAACAGCTCAATTCTGTGTTAAACATTTTACTTATTAGAACTCATGGTTTCTGAACTTTGCTTGGGCAGTTTTCCATAGCATTTTGGCGTGGGCATGGTCTTTTCGCTTTTTTTTTTTTTTTTCCTTTACAACTAACATTTCTGTATTTTCTGATACTTTCCTAGGGGTTTTACCGAAATATTTCAGCTCAGAATGGTCATTTGCTCGGTTCCACTTGCCGGAAGACACACAATTCATTGCAGCGTTTGGATCTCAGAACACCATCATTATAGTTGGCATGGATGGGAGGTATGAATTGTATTATTTGTATGCTTATATATATATATATATATATATATATATATATATATATATATATATTGAGTTTTTGAATATGTTTCTGAATAGCTCGATTGAACATAATTTTAGTTCTGATCACATATAAGTAGTTTTCTGCTTATGTCTAATTCGGAGTTGTGAATGAAATTGATGAAGAAAAAAAATCCCCCAAGTTGTAACTATCAACATGTTATATTTGCTCATTTTTTCCTATTTCTACTACTTGTTTGACTTCATCATGATGATCTTAACCTCTACCTACTTGTGTCTCATGATTCTTCTCTTGACTGGTTCAATTCATTGTTTATGTGGAGATGCTCTTCCACACGCTTGAAATTACCTGATGATCTGCACTACATTCATCAGTAGCATGTAGCTCTGCTTGCTTTGCTCATTTTCTCTTCATAAGTTGACAGTATGTCCAGTCACTTAGAAATTGGAAATGGGAATCTCTAGTTTCGTATACAGTTGACAATTTGGAGTGAGTGACCTAAAATAGTTGACGAAATTGAGATGATAACATCTAGAAACTTTTGGAGTGGATTTCGTATCAGCTCTATCCCCCAAGTTGGAGACTGAATGCAGCGTAGGCAGTTACCTTTTATGTAGTGATTAGGTGCCTGTTTATATAGACTTGACTGGTTTTTGTTGTGGAACCTACTGCACATCCTCATGAAGTAAGCCAGTTATTGTCAAGTAAGAAAACATGATGAAGCACATGCCTCGAATGCATTTGAGTTATCATGTGCAAGGTCATGCAAATCTCTCAATGTTACTCTCTGGAGCCTGGTTTGTTCTACTCCGAGTGACCTTGCACGCCAATGAAAATTTATACCTGGTAGATACATAAAGGCTTATAGAATGTATCATATAGCAATATCAACAAAAATCATTAACAGCAGTATTTTAATATGCTTAACTTGTACTATTTGTCTCTCTCACCTTTCTTCCCGTATTAGCAGTTTCTACAGATGCAGCTTCGATCCAGTGCATGGAGGGGAGATGTTACAGCAGGAATATGTACGCTTTCTAAAAACTGAAAGTAGGCCCAGATAGGGCTCTACTGATAATTGCACGAGCAGTTAATTCTTTCTCATCGTGTGTAAATATGGAGGCTGAACATAACTGTGAATATTTTTGATGGCTACAATGTTCTTACTGTATATCATATATGGGCAATGGTGATGGCAATAATTGCTTTAATGGCAACTTGTACTCTGGATGAGAATCTGTTACTTCATAATTGCAGCAGCTTTGTTCTGGTGTATGTAATCATGTCCCATTGCTACAGAATTTTACTCAACGGTTGCTCTTTATAGCAACGACTATTTGCTTGTTTTACAGCCTTGGAAAATGCAGAACACTTTTAGGTCTTTGTTTTTGGAGTGAGGAGTGGTGTGACGTGTCCTCCCCCACTCCTCTCTTCACTCTCCCATGGATTCAATGGACCCTGACCTTCCCAAAATAATCTCAGAAACAGCCGGTTTAAGTTGGGAGGAAAATCCCCCTCATCTTGAACCGGCTTCGAAAGAACAAACAGCCATGCACAACCATTGGATTTGGGGATCCCATGGGCAAACGGCTTTGCTTTCAAATTCATGATGGGCTTACTATCTTTATTTGGAATGATCACTGGGTTGTAGGCTCTCCAGATCACATTCCTTCTCCAAACCCTCAAGGCCCCTCAACTCGGTCAGATATGAAAGTAGCTGATTTAATCATTAATAACCCACAACAACAACATTAGCAATTAGGGTTGTAACTCTAAGGTCACCGGTTTTTTTCTAGAGAGAGAGGCTCTAACTTCTCTCTAGAAAAACCTTTTCCACCTCCTTGTGAGGGCTTTTAGGGGAGGATGATTGGTTCTTTTCCTTTCCTCCTCTCCTCTTTTTTCTTTTCTTCCTCTGTTCTCTTTCCCGTTGTTGATCTTTGTAGTGTTTTTTTTGTTGTTTCCGTTCTGTCCAGATGCGCCGGCATCCTCCCTTTTCAGCTCTCAGCGGCCGCCGCTCCGCCAACGTCAGCTCTCTATGGCGCCGCACCGTCCGTTTCTTCACCGGGTTTGTTGAAGGTTTTAGATCTCATTTTTTCAAAACTAGATCTACAATTTTCTACCAGGCTTTTACCATCACGCGCCTCTCCACTGTGGCCTCCGGCATCCCACCTTTCAAACACCGGCTGCCACTCTTCGCTTCGATCACCACGCGCCGGAGCGTGGTCCACACTTACCGGCGCATGTGTCCTACGCGCCGGTCAGTGTGTACCACCTTCTGTTTTCCGGCCACAGCTGCTGCTTTCCGGTTGTTTTTTTTTTTTTTTGTGTTTTTGTAATTTCTTTTGTATTTCTGTTGTTTTTTGTTTTGAGTTATTGTCTCCCTGTTTTTTTTAGGTTGGATCTAGATGTGGAGGCTTTTGTAACTAGTTTGGTGTTGGTACCTCTCTCTTCATCAATCCCTGCTACGGACTTCGACAGTGCATATTCGACTTTAGCCTCTTTCCGGTGGTTGATGTTGTTTCCTAGTGGGGGTTCAAATAGGTTCGACTTAATCTGGGCCCCTTTTGCTTCTGTAACCGCTTCGTGTGGCTCTTTGAGAGGACCGGGTCACTTGTTTGTCCCATTTCTTATGCTTTGTAATTATTTCTGCACTGTTATTGTTTGTTTTAGGTTTGTTGTTGGGAAGCCTACCCCACTTTTAGTTTTAGGATTGCCTATTCTCTCTTCTATTCGGATCAGGAATGGGAAAGATCATCCCTTGTAACCTTTTTCCCTAATCAATTAAAAAAAAAAAAAAAACCCACAACATTAGGCTATTGCCTTGAATATTCCCTATAATCTTATTGAAGTATTGTTCATATTATTTTATTTTGAATACGAGTCGAGCTAGATAATTTGTTCAAGCTTAGCTCATTTATTTTTTCAAACGAACTTAGGCTTGTTCACGAGTTGCTCAATTAACTTATTTGCTCATTATATAAAATAAATATCAAGATCGTTTATTTTTTTTTTCTTTGTAATTCCATATTAATTATTAGTTAATTAATAATTGTTAAGATTTTATCATTCGAGTTAATTAAATAAATTAACTTAAATCTTAAATAATCAAATATCGAGTTTATATGTATATATATGAATTCATTATGCGCACGCGAGCAAAAAACATATTTCTACACACACAAATACATATACCTATATCAAGACTTGCAATAACAATAATTCAAGATATATTTATTATATTAGGAAAAGAAGGTATTCTAATACAAAATTAAAATAATACTATAAAAAAAAAAAAAATTAAGTTATACGAATTTATGCAAGTCGAGCCAAGTTTATACGAGTATAACTAGTTTAATAATTGAACTTAATTTTATGTTCACGATGAGCTAATTTATTAAACAAATTGAATTCGAGTCAAATTTATATGGGTTAATTGTCAAATGGACTTGCTCATTTACAACTCGATCCATGGCTAGGCCATGGACAACTCTCTAATCTCACCTATTAAACAAAAAAAAAAACACTTGAAGTGGTTCTGTGGTTACACCATGGACCACTCTCTCTGTAACTTTCACTTGCAACTTTCCGAATGACCAACCTCCCTCACTCTTCTTCAGTAGACAAAGTGGTTAACCACCCATCTCTAAAATGTGTTGAGTGCCTTGAATCGAACTCGCAAAAGTACTCTCAACTTTCAATCATGAACATGCATAATTTTTTCCTTTTTTGATAGATTTTTGCATTGGAGTAATAAATTCAATCTTCTGCCAAACTAGAATCATCTGTTTGTATTCATCATCTAATATTGCATTTTTCAACATAGTAAAAAAGAAAATATGGGTGAATTGTCAAACAGACTTGTTCATTTACAACTCGATCCATGGCCTCTAATCTCACCCATTAAGAAAAAAACACTTGAAATGGTTATGTGGTTGCACCATGGACCACCTTCCCTGTTTCACTTGCAACTTCCCAGTTGACCAACCTCCCTCTCTCTTCTTCAATAGACAAAGTGGTTAACCACCCATTTCTAAAATGTGTTGAGTGCCTTGAATCGAACTCGCAAAAGTACTCTCAACTTTCAATCATGAACATGCATAAATTTATCCTTTTTGGATAGATTTTTGCATTAGAGTAACAAATTCAATCTCCTGCAAAACTAGAATCGTCCGTTTGTATTCATCATCTAATATTGCATTTTTCAACATACTAAAAAAGAAAAAAGAAAAAAGAAAAGAGAAAAAAAAAAAAAAAAAAAGCCGGGGGGTTGGGGGAACATACATTCATTTGACTTACTAATGAATGTAAGCCTTGCTGCATAACATCCTTCTTATATTAATATTTAACTTACTACCCCATGTATTTTGTCCAAGACTTGCATGCGCTTATATAGATGACATGGTATCAATAGGTCTTAGATTTGATTCTTAACAAAATTACAAAAGACACCATGAATTATTGATCTTAAGTTATGTAAAGGTGGAGTTTCTGAATCCTGAACATGTTAAAGCTTAGATCTTACACTTGTCTTGTCATCAAGAATAATCATCACCTTCCCAATTGCTTTCCTATCTTTGATAGCAGAAAAGGCTAGGCTGGCCTGTCAATAACAATTAATTGAGTTGATCAAATGATGCATCTCCCACAAAAAAAAAAAAAAAAAAAAAAAAACAGAAGCATGCAAATTATGACAATTTTTAAAAAATTTAAAGCAACAAGTACACTATGCTTTGAATTGGAAAGGACTTGAGTTCCACGTATTGAAGCATAAGGGTGGAGTTGAGTGTTAGCCTGAATTTGAGCTATAAGTTGTGAAATATGTTTGAAGTCACAGTAGTCATTAATTGGTTAAGGCTATGGTGAGATATGTTTGACCTAAAACTCTTTCTCAATTAAGAAAAAGAAAACGCATGCACAATAGTGAATAGGGGTGGGGGAGCTTCAGGATTGCCTGACCTCTGACATGCTGTAAGTATGAGAAATGTGGATGGTGATGAAGCCTCTTGCCATCCATGAGAGTAGCTCCCTAACAGAATCTTCAAGAACACCCGGTCGATGTATTCTGTAGCTACCCCAATAAAGTCCGTGCACTGTCCAATTCTGTTGGAAAATGATTAAAAACGACAATAAAAATATAAGAAATAAATTGTACCAAAAATCACAACATGTGAAAAGGTGAAAGTATTTGATCCTCCAATTACAATTTACATATAATCGTACCTTGACGAGGGCGATGTTAGCAGGGATGAGAGGGACTTCTCCGCTCGCAAAGCCAATGACCAGAATCTGGGCACCCCAATTCAAAAGCCTAAGGGCTTCTTTCGTAAGCTTGCCTCCCACTGGATCGAACAAAACATCAACCCCTTTGAGCTTTCTAGCCTTGAGAAAGTCCTTGATACTCTGGGTAACATTTTCATGGCTCAAGTCCACTACATGATCAACACCCATTGACTTCAAGAAGTGCACCTTTTCAGTTCCCCTGAAATCCAGAACACAAATCAACAAATAATTCGTATGAAGAGAAAGAGAAAGAGAAGAGAAAGTACCTAGCGACGGCAATAACAATGGCGCCGCAAACCTTTCCGATTTGAACAGCAGCAAGGCCAACGCCTCCAGCTGCACCAAGAACCAGCAATACCTGTCCAGAGCTGAGATGAGCCCTGTGGACAAGTGCCACGTGCGAGGTTCCGTAGGCAACGGGAAGCGCACTTGCGCCCACCATATCACATCCCTCTGGTACTCGGAACCTTCAATTCCAATTTAAAAAAAGTCTAATCCAACAAAAAAAAATTTCAGACTTCATTAAATAAAACGAGGAAAGATAGAGTGACAGACAGTTGGGACTGGTCGACAACGATGAGCTGAGCAAAGGAGCCGAGGTTGGCGACGGAACAAACGGGGTCTCCGACTTGGAATTGAGAAACATTGGGACCCACTGCATCGACGATTCCCGAGTAGTCGGAGCCTGGGATGAAGGGCAGGGGAGGCTTCTCCTGGTACGTTCCCTGTATCTGCAGGTAATTGGCGTAGTTCAAACTGGTGGCTTTCACCCTGACCCTCACTGCCGTGGGAGAATCCACTTGAGGGATCGGGTGGTTCTTGATCAACACTATCGGGGAATTCGACTTGTCTTCTGTGGTTGGATCACCCAATTTCCTGCACAACACTGCTTCCATTTCCTTGTTTCTTTCAATTCTCTCTCTCAAAAAATTCAGGGCCTGCTTCTACTGTTTGTTGATGGTAAAAGAGCAAATTCACATGGGCATTTAGGCTTTAGCGAGCAATCGCTTTTATGTTTCCTTAGAGCCAAAGAGACGATGTGACGATGTCGTTTCATGAAGAGAAAGAAAATGGAAAAAGATTTGGTAGTAGACAAGACGGGTAGTTTAGTCATTTTCAATTATTACTATCCTATCCTATTATATTTACCTGGTTCAGCCCGCGCTCCTCTTTCTTTATCCTGCCTGTTGCTCATAAGTCATATCTCAATTCTAAACTGAACAAGCCTATTACTATAGCATCTCAACCATACTAGATGAGGAGCGTGATGGGGGTGTTTCAGTTTCAGGAGAATCTGTTATTGGTTGGCCATTGTGGACGTGGTAGCGTTCCTCATTTCTCCGATTATGCTGGAAATAACTTGTCTCTAGAGATTCAGGGCAGCCACAGCTTTCCTTCTCGACTAAGATTTTCCCCCCATCCTCATGCTTCTACTTCTTCTTCTTCTCTCACTGCCTCAGGTGCCCAATATTCTTCTCCACCTTTTTTTTTTTTTTTTTCCTAAGGTTATACCTCAATTGTTAATTTGTTATGGAACTTCCTTATATATCAGATGCTATTGTTAATATGGACTCTTATATTTGAGCTTATTTCTACAAGTAAAATTATTATTTTTCAGGCTGTTGATTTATTCCTGTTTTTCCCCTCAATACTATTTCCATACCAAGAAGAAAGATTAATTTAATTAGATTAATTTAATTTGTATATCATAAAAAAGAAATTATGATATACTAGGGAACAAAAGGAAAACCTCGTACTTTGGTTTTCTAGATTCTATTTGCAAGGATTTATTTTATTTTATTTTATTTTAATTTCTGATAAACAATTATTGATCAGTATATCAAAGTTCTAAGAGTACTTTCTGTGTGCTTCAAATCTCCAGAGCCATTGTTCGATGCAAGTACAAAACAGAAAAAGAAGAGAATAGCTGGCATAGATCAAGACGAATTATTGGATCCAGCACTCTTGGCTGATCCGGACAGTTGTTTTTGTGAGTTCAGTGGTGTACAGATACACCACAAGGTATATGATGCAGAATCACAAGCACATAACTCATTACAGAATCAGACTCTTTCTCAAGTTCCTAACCAAACTAAAAAGGTTAGACTTCCTATGGTTTTACTACATGGCTTTGGAGCATCTGTTTTCTCATGGAATCGAGTTCTGAAGCCTTTGGGAGAGCTCACTGGTTCCAAAGTTCTTGCTTTTGATAGACCAGCCTTTGGGTTGACATCAAGGGTAAATTTCTCCACCGCCACACATTCAACTCATGGTAATGAGGATGGAAAACCTCTTAATCCATACTCCATGGCGTTTTCAGTGCTAGCAACCCTGTACTTCATTGATTTCTTAGCAGCTGAGAAGGCAATTTTGGTGGGGTATGTATATCTCTCATCTTGCGTTGTTCTAGTGTTACTTGCATCAATTTAGTTGGAAACCCACAGCATAATGCCAGTTCCAGCAGATATTCAAGGTGGATAGGTTGGTGCACGTTGGATCCCACTTAATTGATCTCCTTGCTCAAAGATAGACCAATAAACACCACTAAATCTTGACATCCACCATATGGATGGTAGCCTCCAATTTGTACTTTTGCATGTTAGGTGCAAGCTGCATCTGTACTTGATCCTTATTGCCTAGCAGACCAGTAATTACATTGACATCTATGTGGTTTTATTTATTTATTTTTTGATAAGTAATAGCCAGTTTTATTGAAAGCGTAAAGGCGTCCCAAAGTACACCGGGAGTATACAATAAGATCACCTAACTAGAGAGAGAAAAGCGAACAAGGAAGTCATCGTAGCTAATCGACACCGGGAAGACATATGCTATAGTCCAAAGATACAAAGTGTGGAAACAATAAGATAATAAGTCTTCCAAAGAACCTTCCAAATCCTCAAAACACCTATTATTTCTCTCCCTCAAAAGGCACCAAAAGAAACAAGTAGGCACCATCTTCCAAACCGCAGCACTCCCCCTCCTTCCCAAAGACCACCAACAGGCGAGCAAATCAGAAACCCGTCTCGGCATCACCCAAGACAGCCCAAACCGCCCAAAAAAAGCGCACCACAAAGCATAGGCTACCTCGCAATGAAGAAGAAGGTAGTCCACCGTCTCCTCATCCCTCTTGTACATCCAACACCTGTTCGTCACAATCACATGCCGCTTCCTTAGATTGTTTAGGGTCAGAATTTTGCCCAAAGCTGCCGACCACACAAAGAAACTTGCCCTCGGCAGAGCATGTGTACGCCACACTCTTCCAAGGGAAACGCCTCCTTTCAGAACCAGCCAAGGAAGCATAAAGGAGTTTGGCCTTGAACTGGCCTCTTTTGGAGAAGATCCACCACAACCTATCTTCACACCCTCGTCTCACTCGAGCAGAATGCAGCAACTGGAAAAAAGAGGCAAATACATCCACCTCCCAATCATGAGCCCCTCTAGAAAAACTAACATTCCACTGATTATAGCCACCCCTCACCTCCAAAAGAGCCGCAACTGAAGCATCCTTCGCACATGCAATACTGAAAAGATCAGGGAAAGCTGTCTTAAGAGCCGTATCTCCACACCACACATCATGCCAGAATCGAACCCTAGTCCCTTCTCCCACCTCAAAACGCGTGAAGCCTTGGAAAGTATCCCATTCCTTCCTAATATTCTTCCATAACCCTACCCCAAAAGTACCTCCACACTCCAAAGAGCACCACCCTCCCCATAAGCTTCCAAACTTCGCATCCACCACAACCCTCCACCAAGCATCTCTTTCCGAACCGTAACGCCACAACCATTTTCCTAGCAGTGAGCGATTGAAGACCACTAGGTTTCTAATCCCCAACCCGCCTTCCTTAATTGGAGTGCACACCTTTGACCACTTCACCAAATGGTATTTGAACTCTTCGCCTAGCCCACCCCATAAGAAATTACGTTGTAGCTTCTCTATGCGCTTGGCAACGCTAACCGGAATAGGGAATAGAGACAGATAATAAATAGGCAAGTTAGCAAGAGTACTCTTGATAAGCGTGACCCTGCCACCCTTCGACAAGTACAACCTTTTCCAACCGGCCAACCAACGTTCTATCTTTTCGATCACTTCATCCCAAATATGCTTAGCCTTATAAGGAGCCCCCAACGGCATACCAAGGTATTTGATAGGCAGAGATGCAACCCCACACCCTAGAATGCTTGCTAACATGCCCACTTGCTCCTCATTCCCCACTGGTATTAACACCGACTTAGCCAAGTTGACCTTCAGACCGGAAGCAGCTTCAAATAATAGAAATAGACTTCGCAAATAACGGACTTGGGAGGGCATAGCGTTGCAAAAAAGCAAGGTATCATCAACAAACAGAAGGTGAGAAACCACAGTGTTACCAACCTTGAAACCATCTAGCAGCCCCCCATTAACTGCCGCCGAAATCATCCTACTCAAGGCTTCCATCACAAAAACAAATAATAGAGGAGACAGGGGGTCCCCTTGTCTCAAACCCCTGGAGCTGCTAAAAAAACCATTAGGAGATCCATTGATTAGAATTGAGAATCGCACCGAAGAAATGCAATATTCAATCCAAGAGCACCAAATCCCCCCAAAACCACACCTCCTCAGCATATATAACAAGAAATCCCAATTCACATGGTCATAAGCTTTTTCCAGATCCATTTTGCAAATAACCCCTGGCTCCCCCGATCTCAACCGACTATCGAGGCATTCATTGGAAATCAAAATAGGATCTAGAATTTGACTGCCCTTAATAAAAGCACTTTGCGACTGAGAAATAATCTTATCCAAAACAACCTTCAATCTATTTGCTAATACCTTGGCTATGATTTTATAGATACCTCCCACAAGACTAATTGGCCGGAAGTCTTTAAGATTGATAGCGCCGGGAACCTTCGGAAGTGGTTTTATTTATCTCATGCATTAAATTGATTAAACTATTTGTTTGTCATTGAATGTGAAATTCATTGGTGAAAGCTTGAAGAAATCAGTAACATAAAAGCCACCCACCAAAACAATTTAGCAGTTCTCTTATTCTGTTCACCCCCTCCCCACTCCCATTGAGATTAGACCTTACTCTGTGAACTATGTTCGTAGGAACTATTCCCCCTCCCCCCTCTCTTTTGTTTTGTTTTGTTTGTTTTTCTTTTTCTTGTATCTGAAGCCAAGATCTCTGAACCGTTGAAAGAATAATGTGCCAGGCATTCCGCTGGTTGCCTCACGGCCGTGAATTTGTATTTTGAAGCACCAGAACGCATTGCTGCTCTGATCCTTGTTGCCCCAGCAATTTTAGCCCCACTTACAGTGCATAAGGTTGTTGAAGGAAAACAATTGGGAAGAGAGAACCAGATGGGAGAAGACAGCTTAGATCTAAGCAGTCTCAGGAATCCATTTCTGAGGCTTTCCGAGATTTTGTTGAAGTGTTTTAAGTTTGTTGCACAGGCAATAATGCGAATGGCGAAGGGGATGGCAGTTATGCTGAACTCTTTGTATAAAAAACTATTGTCGGCTATTCTGCGCTCTGCCCTTGCTGTGATGCTGGTAAAGGATTTCTTTCCAGATGACTTTATACTGTACATGGTTTCAGTAATTTTTGGACCATAAGTTGAAGGTTTCGGTAATTTTTGGACCATGTTGATTCAACTTATACTATAGGCATGTCAAACCAAACTATCAAATGGCTAATTCTTCTCCAAATGTTTCAACATTTGGTTGTTAGAGCTTTCAACCCAAAGGCTTAAACTCTGATTATGTCCAGACTGAAAGAAACCGGAACCATGACCAACGAGCCTGGCATGTGGAGTCTAAGAACAAACGAACCGATCATTGATACTAATTTGAGCATCCAGCCAAAAAGCTCAAACCAATGTGTGATTCCTTAACACTAGCTTGCCATCGTTAACTATCTCAAATGACCCTGCCTTATCGTTAAATATCAAGATAAAGTACAACTTTAACTCAACCCATTAAAGATATTTCTTTTTACCGGTTCCAGGATTCATACCCAGAAAAGTTATCCTTTGAAATATGTAAGAACAAAACTGATTGATTACATACTATCTGTTTTTCTTTTTTCCTTTTTTTGGATGTTTAGTATTGTCTTGTTTTGCCTATATCAGATTATTAGTTTTTGAAGTTTAAGTGATAGTGCAGTATTTTGTGCAATGGGCTAGACTGATTGCCTATTTGATGCTGACATCCCCACATTATTCTCAGGTAAGGATGGTCATTGACAAATTTGGAGTAGCTGCAATAAGAAATGCGTGGTATAACTCAAGTCTGGTCACTGAACATGTCCTATATGGTTATACAAAGGTAATTATCTTAATCTCTCTCTCTCTGTTTCTCTCTTCCCCCCCCCCCCCCCAACAAAATTTTGGAAAGGTTATTGGTCAATTGGATGGTAATATGTTAAATGCAGCCACTGAGGACTAAAGGTTGGGACAGGGCGCTCGTTGAATACACAGCAGCAATGCTTACAGATACTGGGTTTGAGTCAAAGCCTCCACTGACAAAAAGACTCCACGAAATCACATGTCCTGGTAATAGCACTAGCCTTCTTTGTTGCTGAAATTTCCCAATTGACCCCAAACAAGACCTGGGGGGGGGGGGGTGGTGGTGTTCCAGCAAATGTCACAACTTACAAATTTAGGAACCATTCAATCACCAAAATAAGCAAAGTAATAAAACTAACACAAAGCAATTTGGTGACCAAGTGGAAACCCTCTTAAGAACTCTTCAAAGGTAAAATCACTATGGGACAACAAAACCCAAAAAACTCATCCATTATAGAACAATTAAATTATACAGTTTAACTTACAAAATCTTTGTAACTAAACCTGATGTGTACACCGACAAACGACCGACTTGTCTCCCGAGTAATGTTAAGTACTATCTTTTTATCAATCCTAAAATCCTCTTAAAGCTGATGTGGCTTTTAAAATCACCATTAAATTTTAGATGAATCATACTTGAATTTTGATTCAATGGTAATTTTAAAAGCCACATCAGCTTTAGGAGAATTTTAGAAGGATAAAAAGATGGTACCTAGCATTACTCCTTGTCTCCTACTGTACTAGCTTTAGAAACTCTAGATAATTCTTCTATCGAGTCTCCTCTTGTAATCCTGGAACTCTGTTGGCCGAAGGATTTTCTGAAATTTAGGTGTGGTTTAATAAAACTCTAAGAGAGAAATTTAGTCAAGGCTCAAAACAAAAATTCTCTCTTACCTCACAAAACAATAGCCTCTAGATCTCTCTAAAAAGTCATGCATTGAAGTCCTTATATAGACCCAAGGGATTAGCACAGTGTTAAAATACAATTAAAACACTGAGCTATTTTCAATGGCGGCGTTTTGACGAATAATTCGGTCCATTCGGACACTACTAGGAATTCAGGATTTCTCTTGGCGGATGTTCGAACGAGTACCAGCTGAGCTAGCAACCAAGCAACACTGCTTGTTTGTGATCTTCAGTTCGTTCGAACACCTTTCCAACCAAGCTTGTGACCGAGTAACACCATGTCTTCAATGAAATCACCTCGTTCGATCGTATACCAAACAAACGTTCCAACCAAGCAATATTGGAAGACTTGATTTTATGAAGTAAATAAGCTTGTTCGATTGATTCTCCGAACGAGGCTTCCAACCGAGCAATTCTTGAACATTTGTTAAGTCTCTTGTTTGGACCCACAGCAAACTAGCTAGCAACCTAGCAGTATTGGAACTTTGTTTGAGCACCTCGTTCAGTCGAGTCTCCGAATGAGTCTTCCAACCAAGTAACATTGGAACTTTACTTGAACATTGCGCCCAGACCAATACCGAACACGCCAGCAAACTAATGCCTCGATTCTTTAACAAAACTAGTTAAGTACAAAATTTAGCCTATCACTAGAACATTCCTTGAGTCTCTTGTCTGGACCCACAGCAAATTAGCTAGCGACCTAGCAGTACTGGAACTTTGTTTGAGCATCTCGTTCGGTCGAGTCTCCAAACGAGTCTTCCAACCAAGTAACACTGGAACTTTACTTGAACATCGAATCCAGACCAATACCGAACGAGTCAGCAAACAAATGCCTCGATTCTTTAACAATACTTACAAGTTTAAAAACTAGTTAAGTACAGAATTTAGCCTATCAAATTTTGCCTTACACCGAAGTGTTTTAAACATCGAATTAACTAACATAAAACCTAACAGTTGCCCCCTTGGTGCTTTCTGCATTGGGACAAATCCTTACTTGAAACTAATCTGTTGGATGGACAAGAGTCTTGAAATTTAGAAAGTGAGTTGAAATCACATTAGAGTGGATAAATAGTATTGTATATGGTGCCAATTAAAAGTTGTCTAATCGATCTGTGTTGAAGATTGAACCAAGTCAAGAAAAGGATCCAGGCATTCTGCGTCCAAGTGAACCCAATAGGGTAGTCTAGATTAAGGTGATATTTGGATCACTAAGAAGGTTACAGGTGAAGTTGAAACAGCTGTTGGGAAACACAGTCTTCTTTATTGAGTACTAACTAGTTTCGGTGCAGTTTGCTCTCTTCCCCCTACCACCCCCACACCTTCAAAATAAATAGAGAAATGATTGGTGTTAATAATTTGTCCATATTTTTCTCATATTCTCCTACAAATTCAATAGATCAATCATTAAATTTGTGCAGTCCAGCATTGACTTGTGTGAGGTTCACATAAGTCCACAAATCTAATAGTTGATTTGTAAGATGAGATGGAGAAAATATGAAAAAAAAAATATTGACACCAAGCATTTCTTAAAAAAAAAAAAAACAGAAGAAGAGTACAAATTAGTTCCCCCTTTTAGGGTGCTTGCATGTTCATTGATCCAGTACGCATGTCCGAGTTATCTAATAGAAGTTGAATAGTGAACTTGGCATTCTTTTTATGAAACACAGTTCTAATTGTCACGGGTGATAGCGACAGAATTGTCCCCTCCTGGAATGCTCGGAGACTTGCACAAACAATACCTGGATCTTACCTTGAAGTAATTAAGCATTGTGGACATATACCTCACGAAGAGAAAGTGGAGGAGTTTGTTTCAGTTGTTGAAAAGTTTCTGCAAAGAGTTTTTGGTGAATCAGAGAAGCAGTGTCTGCAAGCTGTAACATGATATTTGTCTTGTACACTAGTTTTTTTTCTTGCAAAATACGGATTGGTAAGTTTGTTTCAATGTTTTAATGGGAACTCAAAATTAGTAGATGTATGTAAACTTTACTGTTCTCTGCCCATAATATCACATTAGGATGTGGAAACATTGTACAGCCAAGCAATGAAAAGATCAAAGATGGTTATAATGTTACTTTGATGTACAAGATAGTTAGAATATTCTAGGGTTCTTGTAATCTGACTCTTGCAATTGTGGTCTGTTCATGGACAGCGTATTAAATTGGGACTCTTCAGTTTTTTCAAATGGAATGATGAAACCAGTTTGGAGGAATGAAAACTTTCACCATTAAAGTAGTTAAACAATACAATGAATCTAAAATAGTTCCACCTCACTGCACTTGGTCTGTTCATGGACAGCGTATTAAATTGGGACTCTTCAGTTTTTTCAAATGGAATGATGAAACCAGTTTGGAGGAATGAAAACTTTCACCATTAAAGTAGTTAAACAATACAATGAGTCTAAAATAGTTCCACCTCACTGCACTTGAACATAATTACAGAAGCAAGTTACTGCTTGTTAGAAAGGAGGATCAGTTGATATGGTAAGACTAGCATCTTGTAAGCCTGCAGGAACATCAAATCCTGACATAAAGTCATCACCAAAGATCACAGCACCAGCTGCCAGTGCTCCAGCACCTAGTCCTATTCCAAAACCAGGTCCAGGTCCCCCGCCACGACCAGATGGTGGCATATTTATATAAGTCTCCGACAAACGATCTGTTCTAGGGAGAAAAGTGGGCATGTAACCCACATTAGAGGGTGGGGGCGGTGGTGGAGGAGTTCTAGGCGGAGGATAGCTTGGTGCACCTGCTGGTGGGTAGCGTGGTCCACCTACAGATGGATTGGAATAGTTTGTAGGGTATGGCATTGGATGGGTGTACGGAGAATTCGACGGGAATTGATTTTCTTGGCGATGACGTAGAATTGGAGGCGGTTGTGTGGCTAGAGCTGGCCCATCTTGAGAATGAGAAGCCAGGGTGATATTATTGTTGCTGTGACCCGTGAGCACAAATCCTTCCTCGTTACCTACCAAAAAAAAAATCAATCTCTGAAATCAATAATCACACTCTAAAAACTGAGTCCCAAGTTGTATTCATTAAAGGAAAGAATACCTACCTATGTATGAAGTTGGCTCGCCGCCCCTTTCCTCAGATATACGAATTGAAATGTCAACAAATCCTTGGGGTTTGCTGGAGTTCCCTTTCCGCAATTGATAGCTCCCTACTTCTTCGGTTACTGGCCTTGAACCCTCATTATTCTTGACCTGCTTAGCCAAAAATTCTTTCAAGACGACACTTGCTGTGCCCTGAAGCCTCTCTCTGAGGAATATGGGCTCTCTACTGTAAACTTCGACGTGCAGCGCCAGATCTTGGAAGTTCGTCTGCGAGTCATCAACCAAGGCAGCAAACTTGGTTTTCCAGACGGGATTTGCATTCCCTGACGCATCGATCTTGGTGCAATATTTATTATTAGGATCAATCCACCCAACAGCAAACCACTGGAGCTTCCAGAGGGAGGAAGAACGCCGGAGACCCCTAGCAGATATCAGGCAGACTTCAACCCATAATTTCCCCATACTTGCTGTTCAAATGAAGAAAACGAGAGTTGGCAAGAAAATTTTCTTTAGTATCAGTATGAAGCCTTTTTCTTAGATAAAGTGGATATGGTAAAGTTAAGCTGTTTTGCATTATCTGTCAGGCTACTTTACCTTCACATAAAGAAAATTCTTATACCTCAGCAGCATTTGGAGGTCACCCATTGTCACCTTTTTCCCCGCTAAGTGCATTACAGATTGGCAGGAATCTCGTAACATTACAGTCTAACAATGTGGGTTAAACGGTCATTTGGACTATCAAAATAAAAATAAAATAAAATAAAATAAGTTGATTGACAATATGACATTAGCATAGCGGGATAAAAGTGAGATAGCATTACTCTTTATCAATGTGTGCACTGCGAAATTTTTTTTCAAGTACAATAATTTGATTCATAAGCTTGATTTTCTAACGAGAGAGTAATATTTGCTGAAACAGCACAATGACTTCTATGGTCCCGGACGGACTCCCCAGTTCACATCTTTTACTGTTGGTTGGTTTTGAATTTGACAATCGGATCAGTTAAGCCAAATTTACAAGCTGGACATTCACATTCAGACCCTATTTCTAATAAAACAGACAAAACTCATTATAGTCTTTCCCTAATGATTCGCTAGCCTTCAGAATGCAGGGGGTTCTGGAAGTGGCGGAGGTATCAGGAGCTTTCGACCTGCACGTATAATTTGATCACCTTCATGATAAGTTGAAGCCTTCCTTGAATACATCATTGTAGTGGCGCCCAAAATGTCATCTCCAAATCCACATGCTTTGAAAAATAACCTAACAAGCAATTTAGACGAATCACCAATAGCAGCTATGATTTTTTGTTCTTCTGTCACATGTACAGAATACAAACAAGCATATTATTTGTTTTCCTTTATTTTAACTTCTAGATGCACATTTCCCATCTTTTCATTAGGATTTTCCGTTAATTTTAGAATTAAGTAAAATTTGATAGTGCGGTATTTTATCTTATGGAGTTCTTGTCAAGATATTTTGATGTTATGGGATGGTATTATGGATATCACTTTATTTGAACAAGGAAATATGTGTGGCTTAGTTTTTAGTTGCCTTGGTTGTATTATTATTTAGAAGATGTCATAGTTTTTTTAGGTCAAGAATGTCATAGTTATAGTTGTTATTATGCCCATATGGGTTCTTGGATATGACACCTATGACCCATGGATCTCCATGGCCATCGGTTTCCTCGGCCATGGTCATGGACTCACGTTAGCCATGGCTAGAGACTAACGGCGCTCCATGGCCATGGGTCTCCTCGGCCATGGCCATAATTATTTGGGAAAAATTTATTTTACCCTCCCTGAAGTTTGAGGTGTTTTTTAATTTTAACCCCAATGTTTAAAAATTTGCAATGTACCCTCTTAATGTTTAAAAAATTTGCAATTAACACCCTCCGTTACTAATTGCCGTCTAAGTAGACGGAAATGACATCACGTGCGTCTCACGTGGGATTTTTATCCTGCTTCTTCTAATTTTGCACTCAACCTAGCTAGTGAAATGAACTAATTGCCCCTCATTAAAACCCAATGGATGTTTTGATTTTTTTCTCGTCAATTTTGAACAGTCTTCGACTCAAGCGACTCAACGTGACCCATTTCATCCAATTGCTCCACCACGCGCTAAGATCCATTCGAAGTTTCATGAAGTTGATGATTTGTGATATGGAGTTGGCGAACTGGGATCTCGATGCTGCCGTCAAATTCATAGACCCCGATGCCGTTTTCACCAACCCAAGCCACCGGTTCTTCGCTTTCGAATCCTTTGTGTGCATAACCATGTTTGAGGGCTTCAATTTCTCTCAATTTGATCAGCCACAACGACAACCTGTCAACAAACACCACCACCGCCTCTTCTTTGACAAGTTCAAGAAGCTCACAATCGTAAACCCCAAACATTTTCTTTCCCATAACCCAAACTCGTCGTTCGCAAAGTTTGTGAGGTCCAAGTACCTCCACCTCGTACACGCGAAGATGGAATGCTCTCTCTTCGGCAACCTGAGCCAGCGAAAGCTCGTGAACGCCAACGGCGTCCCCGACTCCGCGTTCTTTGTCCCGTTCACTGAGATGGTGAAGCACGTGTGGCTTTTGCATTGCCTGGCATTCTCATTTGACGAAGAGATTACCATTTTTCAAGTGAGGAAGAACTGTAGGTTCTCTGAAGTCTACATGGAATGCATGGTTGAAGAAGCGTTGGTCCTTTCCGGCGAAATTGCCGGCAACCGTGACGATCGGTTCAAAATTGACAAGAAAAACAATAAGACATGCATTGGGTTTAATGAGGGGCACTATGGTAATTTCACTAGCTAGGTTGGGTGCAAAATTGGAAGACGCAATATAAAAATCCCAAGCGAGACGCATGTGATGTCATTTCTGTCTGCTTAGACGGCAATTAGTAACGGACGGTATTAATTGCAAATTTTTGAAACATTGGAAGGGTACATTGCAAATTTTTAAACATTAGGGTTCAAATTGAAAAACACCTCAAACTTCAGGGGGATAAAGTGAATTTTTCCCTAATTATTTTAATTTTTAATTTTTTAATTTTATTTGAGAGACATAATTATATTTTCACAATAAATTTATTTATTTATTCAACCGAAACCCTAACAGAGATTCCAATTTACAAATATGTTAAACACATATCTAAAACTCATCAAGTTGAAAACTAGGGTATCAAAGTCAAAAAGCATAAAGCGCTAGAGCATAGGGGGTTGTGACATTTTTCCTTTAATTTATGTGAATGTGGATAAATAAGTTGGAGGTTCAGAGAGAAAATGTGACATTTTTCCTTTAATTTATGTGAATGTGGATAAATAAGTTGGAGGTTCAGAGAGAAAATGACAGGTCAGATTTTGTAAATGACACCAAGATGCTCATTCTGATACTTCAATGAATTTTTATTAGATAAAAAATGGTAAATTTTGACCACAGCATTGAGGCTTTAACATTCAAGCAAATCAGTAAAAGTTAGTACCTCTCATTCTCCGAGCAAAGCGCTGCTATGTCATATATGTCTCTACTTGCAAGCATTCTGGAAGAAGGTAAATGTTAGACACTATAAAAGGTATGAAGTAATTATATTATACAAATAAAGATCATTTGATTATATGAATTGGATCCGCTAGCAATCACTAGGAAATCCGACCACCAGAAGTAGAAAGAAAAAAAAGAAAAAGAAAAAAAGTAAAGTAACCAACACTAGAGAGGAGGAAAAGAAACTCATGAGAGATCAAACTAGTATTTCTTTTAATAAATAGAAAGAGCTATCCACTCAATGCGAGAAATGTGATTTTAAATGAAACAATGAGAACACAATTAATGCCGAGGATAAGTATTACATCGCACAAACTGCAGGCTAAGCTTTAAATTTGCCAAACTACAGTCTGCTGCATTTAAAGTGCTCTTAAGGTCGCTTTTAAACCTTGGTCAGCTATGGGAAATAGTACTGACTAACCTTACGATTCTTTTACAAATCATCCTGCCGATTCCCATACCCTGCAACGAAGGGGTAACCTGGGAGGCACTGAAGCACAATTATACATACGCATAAACGTTAATTATCTAGTTTAAGGTAAAAAGCATTGTTAGAAAGCCCCGAGGAATAATACTTTCATGACTGAAAAAAAAAAAAAAAAAAATTATCATATTTTCGGTTCATCTGAGATATAGTAATGGCCATGTTGATAATACCCCCACAGCATTTCTGTGTTCTACCACATTTAGTCCAAAGATAAGAGTAGGTCTGTAGGAATTAAATACAATCAGACAAATAACATATGAAACGCAATGTCACTTCAACAGTATGAATTGGGTATATCAGCCTTGAAAATTCAAATGATAAGAACCAAGAAGGTCTCTTCAATTTTTTATTTTATTTTTTGATAAATAATGTATATTCAAACAATGCACAACTTCAATAGACAAATTAAGAAACATTGCTTGCTACTTCAAGGGAGCTGGGCTTCCTAATACAGCAAACTGTAAATTTGGAAAAATATTCAATGATAATTTCTTTATTCCTCCTGCACTCATTTATACACCTTGGAATAAGAGTTCAACAGAAATTGTTGGGCTGTCAACTAAACATTGTGTGGAGGTTCGATTTCCCTCGAACGAAGCCACTTAAACAGTATACAATTCTGTTGGTGTCATCATAGGGCGGTCTAAGAAGAAAGATACTCCGTATGTTGATTTTTCTCTGATCCAACGTCCAATCACAAGGCACCTTTTGCACATTCAGTAGCAAGAGGAGATGGAAGACCTAATGGTTAATCTGGAGCAGACCATGCAGTCCCTTTTGGACAGACAGAAGCAGATCATGGAGCGGCTCACGGAGGTTTTTCAACTACTCAACACGTCCAAGAACACACAATCAGATCATAAGGCTGGAGAAAGCTCTAACATACACAGCAGTGCACACAACCCACCAGAAAGGAATAACCAATTTCTCCCTCGCATGGTGAAGTTGGAATTCCCTCTCTTTGATGGAAGAGAAGACCCTACGAGTGGCTTTGTAGAACTGAGTAATTTTTCAGATACCATGGCACTCCAGAAGAAGAAAGGGTGATGTGAGCATCCTTTCACTTGGAGGAGGAGGCACAACTTTGGGTTCACCTCCTGCGGCAACAAGAGGCCAGGGACGTGCAATGGAAGGAACTAACTGAGGGCTTATTTGCATGCTTTGCACCTACACAATTTTTTGACTCGTTTGGAGAATTAACAAAGATGAAGAAAAAAAAAGGAGTGCCCGGGATTATCAAATTAAGTTTGAATCACTATTGGAAAAAGTTGGGTCACTCACGCAAAAGCAGCAAGCTAACCGTTCATTGGCAATTTGAAGGAATCCATAAAGGCAGAGGTATTAGCAGGAAGACCGAATAACCTTTCCTCAGCCATCGGTTTGGCAATAGTTTATAAATCCCGAAATGAAGCCTCCTGGAAGACGACGAGACCAGATTAACAAGAATCTTCCGCCACGACTGGCGTTGCCCGTCAAAAGGTTGACACCCACGGAATTACGAGAGAGGCAAGAAAATGGGCTTTGTTTCAAATGCAACAATAAATACAATAAGGATCATCGTTGCAAACATCTATTCATGATCAAGGCATGTATGGGTGAAGATGATGATGGAGATGTCATCATGGAAGACGAAGAGGACAAAGAAAAGAAATTCCAGCCCTATCATTGCACGCAATCGCAGGCACTGAAGCCCCCAGGGCAGAACGACCACAACACTCTTATTAATGGACATTGATAGCAACCACAATTTTCTAAGCGAGGAGATAGCGACTCTTGAGAAGTTACACATAGCAGCAAAATGCAAGATGGAAGTGAGGGTGGCATCTCAAGAGAAGATTGAGAGCACAGGTAAATGTTTCCACATACAACTCGAAATACAAGGGCACCTCTTCTATGTTGATTTTTACATTCTACCTTTGGGATGTTATGGTTTGATCCTCGGCACCCAATGGTTGCGTACCTTGGGGTATATTATGTGGAATTTCGTAACTCTTGAGATGGAGTTTTGGTGGCGAGTGGATTTCATCAAGTTGTGAGGATTGAGAAGAGGAAAAGAGGAGTGTAATACGCTTTTTTTTTTATAAGTAAAAAGAGGACTTATGGTGGCAGAAAATTCACAGAAAAAAGAAGAAAGGTTGCAGGAAATTCTGCAGCTGCATGAAGGATTTTTTCAAGAGCCAAGGGCACTTCCTCCGCCTAGGTCCAAGGATCACCCAATTCCATTGATGTCGGGTACAGGCCGGTGTCCGTCAAACCGTATCAGTATCGGTGCTTCCAAAAAACGAAAATTGAAAAGCAGGTGCAAGGGATGTTAGACTCCAGAGTGATTCAGGAATCCACAAGTTCTTATGCATCGCCAGTAATTATATTCAAGAAGCATGATGAATCAAGGCACATGCACATTGATTATAGCACACTCATTTCCAAACGGGATTTGAGGTCCGGATAGTGAGTAATGCTAGAATGAAGACTTATGTCCCTCTAAAGGTAATGTGGCTTTTAAAATTACCATTAGATCAAAATCTAATAATGATTCATTCCAAATCTAATTATAATTTTAAAAGTCACATCACCTTTAGAGAGATAAGAGAATGACAAAAGGCTTCCTTCTAGAATTACTCCCGGATGGCACCTAAAGCTAAAGATGTGGAGAAGCCAGCTTTTCGCACACATCATGGTCACTATGAATTTTTAGCAATGCCATTGGTCTGACAAATGCATCTTCCACCTTCTAGTCCTTGATGAATGAGGTATTCCATGATTTTTACGAAAGTTTAGTCTTGTATTCTTTGACGATATTTTAGTTTATAGTACATCATTTGAAGAACATATGACGCACTTGTTGGTTGTGTTGGAAACTCTCAAAAGGAACGTCCTCTTTGTCATGGCAGAAAAGTCCACTTTGGACAGCAACGGGTGGCCTATTTAGGCCATGTCATATCCGAACAAGGTGTTGGGGTTGATCCTGAAAAAATTACGGCTACGGTGGAGTGGCCGAAACCCAAGTTCTTGAAGGCTATAAGAGGATTTTTGGGGCCTCATCGGGTACTACCGATGATTTATTCAAGACTATGGGAAGATTGCAGCGCCATTACATAGAATGTTGAAAATAATGGTTTCAATTGGAGCCCTGCAACTGAAACAGCATTCGAAAAATTAAAAATAGCCATGACAGAGGCCTAGTTCTTTGCATTACCGGATTTTTCCAAACCCTTTTTTGTGGATTGCGATGCATCAAGAGTAAGCATTGGAGCAATGTCACTTCAGGAGCAGCACATTGCTTTCCTCAGTCAAGCACTTCAGGGGAAAACAACTATTGCTCTCAACATATAAAAAAGAGATTCCCGCCCTCATCATAGAAGTGGTGACCTTATTTACTATGGCAACAGTTTATTGTGTGCAGAGATCAACGAAATTTGAGTACTTATGGGGACAGAAAATAACAGTGCCAGCGCCGCAAAGATGGCCATACAAATTTATGGGATTCGATTTCATAATTGACTACAAGAAGGGAATCGAGAATGTGGTGGCAGATGCACTTTCACACAACATGGAGGACAAGGAGGAAGGGAATGAAACTAAGGTATCTCAATTCATGGCTATTTCTCACCCAATTCCAAACTGGGTTAGCGACTTAGTGCCGTAAAAGATGAAATTAAGAATGACAAGGTGTTATTGAGCAGAAAAGGTGAAGACAAGAGAGGCATTGGGTCCCTAGAGGCTGTTGGATATGGTGTCTTTGACGAGAGAGAAATGCTCAGAGCTTTGAAGATGTAGAGATTTCAGTGATAGAGTTACGGATTATTATGTTCAACAATTTCTATACTTGGATATTTGCTCATCATAGTTTGCTTATTTCTAGTTGTGCAGATTTTTTTATTTCTTTTTTCTTTTATTATTATTTTTTTTCAGATTAGGGGTTCTCTTGTATACTCCCTATTTACTAGGGTTGCCCCCATTTGCGCTAAATTAATGACAATGAAATAACTTATAAAAACAAAAGGACCAATTTTTCCACAAACAAGATTCCGCTCCAATACCACTTGATAAGAATCAAGAGGAAAGATCAAGCTGGCTACTTCGACAGAGCCGGGACCTCCTACTACAGCAAGCTGTAAATTTGGGAAAATATTCAATGATATTTCTGTATTCTTCCTGCACTCATTATACATATTGGAAATAAGAGTCGTTGAACAGCAATTGCAATTGAGACTCCTACTATTACAACTACTACTTGATAAGAAGATAAACTACTACTATTAGGTACTAGATAAACTACGATTACTTAACAATAAGAGACTTGATAAACCAGATAACTAGACCCCTATGACAACACTACTACTTGACGCCTACTTGGATAGTAATAAAAGACTACGGACCCAGCTGAACAAATTAACTAATTAAGATGAGTGTGTATCATCAAATTTCACAGCAATTGATGGATTATTAAAAGCTTTTGTCCCTTGCACTCAGCAGAGAACTAGTAGACCAATTTCTTCAGTGTGGATCTACTTGCGTGCATTGAAGCAAATGGAACCAGCAAAAAATGAAAAGTATGTCCAACGCTAAACTTTGGCAGCATTCAGTGAACACTTTTAACATCTAAAGGAAATCTGGAAACACCATCATAATTTAATTCGATAGAGGTAGGCCTTTCTATATTGAAATATCGGTCAAACGGCTAATGAGAACTATAACGAAATTTATTATTCTTGATATAGCAGTAATCGCAAGTCCATGATTATTGAAGATAGACCAAGGGCAGTAAGAATTTGTGGTATAATAATAAAACAAATTGTGTGAGCGCGTTTAGCAGCACTGAACAACAATGACCTAAAACTTTCTCCATAAAACACAGGATTGAGGTAAAGCATGATCCGAAATCAAGAATGGGGAAGAATGACATCCAACCCATCAATTATCATGCTGAAAATAACAGTCTGGACATACCATGATATCGTAGATGGAAGCAGTCAATCCAAAATCGGAAACGGCGCGGCCAAAGCCCACCAACTGCCCGTTGAATGGCGTGACCGGCATCACTTTCTGGAACAGTTGTCCGAGACACAGCAGCTTAATCGGGTCTTCTGAAGGTTCTGAGGAAGAAGGTTTGGTACTAAATAAAACATCGGATGGTTTGCAGAAGACGGAGACGACGACAGAGCTGTGGGAGAGAGCTATGCGTAGCTTGTGAATGTTCACCGGTTCCACTATACCCCCAGAGCCCACATAGTTAGGGAATCGGTGGCAGGAGTGATTGGAGGCGCTATAGAGGTCTCTGAGCTCCTCAAGGTTTATGTGCGATGGGTTTGTGGATATGTATATTGGGAATAATGCCGGTGGTGTTAAGGGTTTCTTTAGCAGCACCCTCTTTGCCTTGTCAATTCCGCTTTTCCTTGTGCTAACCCATCTCAATTCCATGCACTTGGACGGGTAACCCGGTTGCATTTGTTGTAGGCTACGGCTAACAACAACCTCCATCTTCCTCTCTCTTTCTCTCCTCTAAATGATATTATCCATGTAGATAAAAGCACATACTATTTACATTGTTATCCGCGACTCTTTCCTCCGCTAGTTTTTCTTCTTCTTCTTTTTTTTTCTTTTTTTCAGAAAAATATAAGATAATTAGTAGTGTGTTTTGATATGTTTTCAATTTTATTAAGCAGTTTTTTTATTTTAATCAGGTTATTCAATTACTTATTTCCGTCACAATATTTTAAACAGAAACATCATTCTACAATTGGGATTGTATTTCAAATAAAAAGACGTGTATACATAGTGAAGCAGATCAACGAGTTTCACACTTTCACAAGACCATAGTGAAAAATTCAAACTTGATAGAAGGGAAGAAGAAAAGCAAGAGATGATTATATATATAGGCTCGGATGAGTTTAGCAGATATAATCGACTCTTTTTATCCCTAGTCAAATCCTTTTAATGAGGATATGTACACCGTGTCCAGGCTCTACAATCATTCTGTAAGCAGGAGAGTGTTGGTATCTGGGAGACAGGGAGAAAGCAAACTTGGAGATAATAAGAGAGAGGACAATCTTCAGTTGGACCATCGCAAAGTTTTTGCCCAAGCAGATGCGAGGACCCAGTCCGAATGGTATATAGGCTTGGGGAAACTTGCAAGCCTTGGAGACACCGTTGCTGAATCTCTCTGGTTTGAACTCATTCGCGTCCGGCCCCCAAATATTGTGATCCCGGTGCAGCGTCGGTATCAGAGTCCACAAGCATACATCCTTGGGAATGACAATATTTCCAAGTTGGGTGTCTTCCAGTGCCTCTCTTGAAACGAAGGCCGCTGGTGGATATAGACGCAGAACTTCTTGAATCACAATAGTCACCTGTAGGGTTGGAATGTCAAGGGGAAAAAAAAAAGTTTGGATTACTTGAAATTAAATAACTTATTCAATTACACGCTCAAAAGCCCGCACTATCTAAATATATACCGTCTTCAACTGAAGGACTGAATTTAAATCTGCCAGGCCATTTGGGCAAACTTGAGCTACCTCCCTCCTAATTCGAGCTTGCCACTCTGGATGTAAGGCCAGTAGCATCAAACACCAGGAGGCTGCAACAGCAGTGGTTTCATGCCCGGCAAAGTATATGTTCTTGCAATTGTCAACTATGAAACGCTTGGATGAATCCTTGACCAGACTTTGATCATTCATGGCCCCCTCCAGAAGCAACTGCAATAAATCCTTCTCGGATGAAGATGTCTCTAAGCATTGTTGTTCGCGTTCTTTCACTGCTTTCCAGATCAATGACTCGATCTCTCTCTCCAAACTGCTGATCTTCTTTTGCTTCCTCATTCTAAGAAAACTATCCTTTTATTGTTAGTGTCTAATTGCAAAGATCAATTGATTGTTATTATTTGTAATACTTAAATGTTATTTAGTAGACTGTTATACAAATTATATACAATTGGAATAACGTGACAGTAAAAATTAATATTTTGATTTTTTTGTAAGTATTGATCTAAATATATACTAATTTTTATTATTATATCATTATAAGTTGTATAGCAGTAGCATAACAGTCTGTGAAATAGACTTACTCTAATTCATATATTAACGTACCTGAAACTGGTAACCCCAAAAAGGAAGTCTTGCTGGGAAATTGCTTTCTGAAGACTCCTAAGCTTTAAGAAAATTTCTTTGCCTTTAAAATAAGAGCTCCCAAAACAAGCCCTTGAGATTACATCTGCTGAGACACCCTTCAAATCCTCATCCACTTGAATGTCTGCTAAGATACCACCTTGAGCTTCGATGCAGTCTTCCCATTTTCTCAGCAATGGTTGAGCTGACTCGAGCATTAACCCCACCATACCCTGCCAGTTAACATCAGTGATCACAGCCAGTTAATTCCTATTAGATTAGAAGTGAACCTTTGGATAATTCTTTTAACCTGTTTAGACCTTGATTTGGGCTCTTGCATACTGCATAGTTAAAATTTCAAGGAGGCAGAAACAGGAACCCTGACAAAAAGATTTTGATCCATTACCTTTACTTTGTCCATGAAGAACTCAGGTGCAACAATTTTCCTGTGTTGTGCCCAAATAAGGCCGTTGGACCTCAAAATGCCATTGCCGAGCATGGATGCAAGTTTCTTCGTTATATAAGAAGGCTTGCCCAAGTCCAAGGTGATACACTGGTTCATTTCCTTTACTAGCTCCGGCTGGTTCACATACATGTGTTGCCTCATCCCCGTTGAATAAGTATATACTGGACCTGTTATCAAAAAAAGAACAGAAAAAAGTATATATCAGACCTGCATGCGTTTCACGATGTCCATTTTACCATGTGTAATTTTTCACTGTAATAACAAATTACATCTGATGTTGGGAAAAGGACCACGAGTGGTTAACATTTAAGGAATTAAGGAAAGAGGCTTAACAATAATCAATTAATTAACTTACCCAAAAACAAATAATTTTGGAAAAACTTCAATTATCACTCTAATCTTTCACATTTGCAATCATACTCTTAAACTTAAAAAGTGTCAATTTAGAATTATTTTCTTTTAAAAGTTTAAACTGTTAACCCTTCCATCCAAATTCAATGTTAAATCAAACGGTTTATGAGTACAATTTTTAAAACATTCTTAAGATGTTATAAAATTACAAAAATATATTGATTTAATAATATTTAAAGTAAAAAAATAAATAAAAAATAACAATAACAAAACATTTGGGTCTAACCCGACCTAGGTCAAAGGTCACCCACTGTGGGTCAAACGCGACCCACATTGGGTCACTATGCTATTTAATAGAAATACGGGGTTTTTAGGAATTTTACTTCTTCTATTATAATTTAATGTTAAATTTAGACAGGAGGATTGACATTATAATTTTATAAAAAATTGTAACCTTAAATTAACACTTTTTAAAGTTTAAGGATACAATTGCAAAAGCGATAAAAAATTATGAGTAATAAGTTAAGTTTTTCCAAAAATTTATTAATTTAACAGCCACAATAAAATTAGTTGGTTTGGATTTGCCCAAATCGGTTTGAGGCCAATCCTTCCTAGTTCCATCCCAGACCCACTTCTTTAAAAGTAAAGCATATTTCATTTGGATTTTAAACGTGACGGAGTAGGGGTGTACATTCAGGCGGATATTAATTCCTGTATTTACTATCTGCAACTATTTGCTATCCATTATATGCACGTGCAAATGTAGTTAGCAAAAACTACTATTTGTATTCGCGGATGCAGATAGTGGTTTTATAGTACGCAGATGCTACCTTTTATATATAATGATATTTTTATATATATTATATTCAATAAATTCACTAAAACGATGTCGTTTTAGTAAGTAATACCAAAATGACTTTGTTTTGGATTAAGTATAGGTTATATTTACATTGTTTTCAAAAGTAATATGATACGAATATATTTTCAAAACATTAGAGCTTAAAAAAATAAAACAAGCCCAAAACACAAAAAAAATGCCCAAATTATTTTTAAAATCGTTTAAAATAGGCTCAAAAAATGCCAAAAAGACTAAAATATGCACAAAAAGCTCATCATCTAGTATGCGAATAACGGATAATAACTGTAATAACCATGCGAATTAATGCTATTAGTAAAAATATGATGTGAATTGAATGCGGATGTAAATATTTAAAGTAAATATTCACATTATGCGGATCCATTGTGAATATCATAAATAACCATATCCTCAGCATATGATACGATAGAGTACATATGACAATTGTCCCCGCTGAAACTTCTCAAACTTTTACACCTCACTCATAATTTTTTAAAAGTTTTGGAACAGCAATATATATACTTCGAACTATCGAAGAATTATAATATTTTTTCTTAAACAAAACGATAAGATTTTAATCAATTTTTCCCCTCATTAAATCCGTTTATGTATTTTTTAAAGATAGGCCGTCATCTTCTATCTCTATATTGACTATTGAGTTCTATTTTTTTTTTTTTTTGACTATTTAATTCCTTAAAAAAAAAAAAAAACTGCATGTTAACGACATTTGTTTTTTTTTTTTGAATTTGTTAACGACATTTGTTAACTTGCTTATTTATATTTATAAATATTTTAGTAGTTTAAGATGATTTTCCTTCCATGATTTTCCCGTTTAAATGAATAATTTCCTATATATATATATTAAAGTCTTTTAATATTTGGTTTTTAAATTTTTAAATTTATTGATTAGATATCATATTGGTTTAAATGTTGTAAACTTTAATCAGCTCTTATTGGTTAGGAGTAATGTTAGGAACTATTTTTTTTATCCTCCTAAAGTTGATGTGGCTTTTAAAATTACCATTGGATCAAAATTCAAGTATGATTCATCTAAAAGTTAATAATTTTAAAAGCTATATCAATTTTAGGAGGATAAAAATATGGTTTTTATCTTTACTAGTTATGGACAGAAAATAATTAAGACAATCATGCAATAATTTCAGGATATAAAAAGTCATCGAGAACTCTCATGAGTTATATATTGATTTGAGATTGAAAATATTTTGCGGAGAAAAATATCGCTTATTTCAAGAAAATCTAGACTCCGTCATTGCTCAGGACCTAGCTAGATGAAGACGCAATACGACTATGTATACGAGTTAAAAGGAACCATTAATCTACTTCTGTGAGATCTTAGCTAGATTTGCTTTTAATTTACTTTCCGGCCATCGGACATTATTGTTGTTGTTGGTTTGACTATGAGAACATCACTTTTTCTTTTCTTTTCTTTTCTATATAATTTCATACTGATCATTTTAATCAATGAAAATTAAAGAAGTAGGAGCGTTAAATGGCACTTGTTACACATGCAGGGAGATATATACCCTTCGCGTTACTAGGTGAAACCAATTGAATGATATTAAAGACAAATTTTTCAAGTGACCATGAGGTTTTGATATCCCTTAGCCAATTTATATATCATGCCATGTATGAATGAGTTTTACAACAAACAAAACATGGATGGAAAGAGAGGTAGCTAGCTAGAAATTAAGTGGAAAAGAAACAATATCAATCGTACGTACCGTATTCCTTTCTCCACTGTTCAAAATATGGGAAGAGAGTGGAAGTGTAGTCGTGGGCTACAATTTCAGCATGATTTGGGGGCTTGGACGTCGTCGCCTGGGATTGGATCTTCTGCATCTCAGACAGACTCCCGTACAAAAAAGAAGGTGAAGGCCCTTTGATCCCTTGCACGCGCAGTTTCTTCCTGATCCTTGCAGACTTCAGCCACACGGTGTTGTAAACATGAAATAGCAATCCAACCAGGGCTATAAGAGCTAGCGGAAAAATCATGCTCAAAAGAAGAGAGACAGCCTTCATCATCTCCTCGATCCTTTCTTTGCTTTCGGTCTTCTTAATTATCTAGCCAATTCCACTGGCGACTGCTTGTGTGTATATATATCTCGATGCGCAGTAGATCGAATACAGTTCTCCCTTCTCCCTTCTCCCCAGTATGGGTTAAATTAACGCCGACAATTTGGGTCAAAAGTCATTTGGTGATGTCAGTGGGATCAGCCGATTGGTTTTCTAAGTAATTAGACCTCACACACACACACTCTCTCTCTCATGAACTCGTGAGTGGTCCTTTAGAGTAGACTATTAAGTAGAAAAAAAAACGAAATAAGAAACTGTGGTGAGGTCCTCGATGCTCGTGGGAGCAGTTAAGATTTCAAATCCCACGCTAGCTACTTTGTAACGATATTAATGATCTCAGGACCACCAGAGTCTAATTAGTCTCCTCTCTCTCTGTATATACTAGTTTTTCCTGAATTCCTGTCAGGATGTCACATGATGGACCGTATCCATATGCCCCCCCAAGTGTGGTGGGCATAAACATATATAAAAGGAGGGAAGATATCTCCCTTCTCAGATAGCAAAACCTTAGGCCAAAGCTAAGCTCTTCTAGTTCTTGATGAGGAAGGAAGGTAGCCAGGTAGGCCTATCGGCTATCAATTATCATGATTGCTGATAAAGAACTATATTTATGCTAGTATAATTTGGTGTATTCACAGAGGGACCGCGCCGTCCTCGAAGCATAGGGCTGCCGCGTGGCTCTTAAGCATCACGATAACAACATGGCATCTTCACTTGCTAGCTAGAGATGCCAGACGTACGTAAAGTGGGTCATTGTGCGAGGATGTCATTGTTAGAGCATCCACTTGCAGGACAGGTGGTCCAGACTTCCAGCCTAGTTCCACTCACCGCCATCCTAGCTAGCTAATTAGTAATTAAGAATTTGTGAACAACAGACGGGTTAGAGGGAAAAGATATCAGCATAAACAAGATATCTCTCTTGTACATCCCATTGTCCAACCAAGAGCTAGCAAGTACTCTCAGGCAATTGTGGGCACAATATAGGTATAATTTGGAACAGATAAGTTAGATGTATAGACATGGAGCACCCTATAATTAAGTAACTAATTATATATATGAATAATAAATCAATCCCTAATGTACGAGTAAAGATGAAGAGCACCACTATATGCATGCTTGGGAAACAATTTATTGTATCATTGGTGAAAAGAGTATCAATCTTAGAAATTGATAATTAGTCTATATATATATATATCAATCTTAGAAATTGATAATATATATATATATATTTCCATTTCAATTGATCCTCATCTTCCTCGAGGATGAAGAACAGATGGTAGACTTTAATAGGATATATAGCATGTGTACGTAAGGATCTTAACTATTAGATCAAATAAAATAAAATCTCGACTATAAAATCGTTCTTTTTCATTTCTATTTCAAGTACTAGTACTCCTATTTCCTCTGGTATGAATTGTATGATGGCAAAAATAAAAATTATGTGTAAAAACGTACCACCAATGAATTCTCAAACATAAATACGTACACTTATTATTTTCCTAGCTACATTCATTTATTGTGTGTAAAATCAACGATGGATTGATCTTGATGAATATGTCAATTTTTTCTTTTTATTCAAAGGGGTAAAGGAAAAGGATTAATTGATTTATGTAAGGATTGATGTATATATATGTCATGGCTTTTTTTTCTTCTTTTTTTTTTTTCTAATTTTATATATGTCATGGCTTGAATGTTAATTCTTTGTGATTACATTTCGGTGTGCAGTGTTTATATGTTGGAGATTGAAGCTCAAGATTTATGATTGGAGATGAGTGAAGGACAATTATACTGATTGTATTATTATTATTATCATATTATTGTTAAGAATATAGTTAGAGTTCTACTATAAATCACATTTTTATTGTACAATTCTATAATGCTGAGGTGGTAGTCTCAATCAACTCTTAGATTAATCATTATTTAAAAAAATATATAATGGTTAGTTGAGATTGAACCTTTAGCATTGTGAGTGTTGAAATATATATATATATATAATATAAAATATTAAAATATGAAAGAGAAAGAAAAGAGAGTGCACGGAAGCGGAAATAGACATATGAGTTACATCTTGTATATTCACTATATCAAACAATATTACATAACTCTCTATTTATAGAGAGACAATGCGTAGTGACTAAGAAATTCTAAAGTAGACATAAACTAATTAAAGAAGAGAATAAACCTTACGAGAAAATATAATAACGGAGAATAAAAATATTCTAACATAAAGAGAAATAACTTGTTAAGGAAAATATTAATAAACCTAATTTAGAAAATATAAAATATTCTAACATCCCTCATCAAACTCAAGGTGTAAGCCTGAGTTTGGAAAATAGAATAAATTAAAGACATCCGAAGTCGATAGTTGGATCAAGGTAATGCCAGTGGAAAAGGCTGAAAGTGACGGCCAGATAAATACCGGAGAATGAAGACAAGCCGCTAAAAGAATCCGGTTAAGGGTCATGCCGCATCTCACAATGATGGTCAGAGAACGGAAGCTAGCCGTTAAATCTTGTGAAGGGACAAACCACATTGTGCCAAAGTTCGCCGACAAGAAAGACGAGAAAGACTGAAAGTGACAATCGAAAAAATACTGGAGAACGGAGACAAGCCACTAAAAGAATCAAGTGAAGGGCCAAACCGCAAGTGACAATGAGGTTGGAGAACGGAATCTAGCCATTAAAAATCCTGTGAAGAGCCAAACCTCATTGTCCCAAGATTTGCCAATGAATAGAGCCGTGAATCACAACAATATTTGGAGATCTCTGGAAGAGCAAAATTGGGAGATCTTGGGAAGAGAACACCATAAAACACTAAAAAAAAGAGTCATAAAACTTTTATTGAAAGCCACAAGAACTGGAGCATGGCTCTCATACCATGTTAATATATATATAAAATATAAAATACTAAAATATGAAAGAGAAAGAAAAGAGAGTGCACAGAAGCGGAAAGAGACGTACATGTTACATCTTGTATATTTACTATATCAAACAATATTACATAAGTCATATTATATAACTCTCTATTTATAGAGAGACAATGAGTAGTGACTAAGAAACTCTAAAGTAGACATAAACTAATTAAGTAAGAGAATAAACCTTACAATGAAATATAATAACAGAGAATAAAAATATACTAACATAAAGAGAAATAACTTGTTAAAGAAAATATTAATAAACCTAATTTAGAAAATATAAAATATTCCAACAGTGAGATAAAATTGTGATATATAACATTACTCATACGATTATTATTATAAGATTGTTATTGATATGAGTAATACTAAAAATCACATTTTTATTTCACAATTCTGATGTATTAGTCACAATGAACAATACTGTCAATTTTTAACCTGATCTCAGAAATTCAATACAAAATTAGCAGGTTCGAGTATGGTATAATCAGGTTCAAGTCACAACCATGTCAATCTCAGTTTGACCCACCTAATTCATTAGTGACCCGTTTAACTAGTCTAAAATTTTAATTTTTTAATAATGATAATAAAAAAAAAAAAACTCTAAAGCTAAGAGTAAAGTTAAATTGGCTTCACGGTTGACAATGTGGTGGGTTTCTTCAAAGCACATGCAACAACGAGGATGTGACAATTGGCAGCCAAGTCAATGATTCTCGAGTAGTAGTTGTAATTTGGTTCTGGTTTCTCAGATCTTGACCGGTAACTGATAAAGTATCCAAATGCTTGGGCTCCCTTCGCAATTGCTGGACCAATCCTGACGGGACCTGACCAACCCAACAATTGCAACAGGTGGACTGGGATCCACGGAAATACCCATGTAATTGCCCATCAATTTTTTTTTTTAAATCATGACCATCCATTCTCATTTAACGGCTAGAAATATGCCACGTGTCCCACTTAATATAAAATAATAAAATATTATTTAAAATTTAAAAATAAATATAAAATAAAATAATTAAAAAATTAAAAAAATTATTATTAAAAAACACGAGGTGGTTCGGCCACCCCATTTTCCCCTGTGGGTATCGACCCCACCAGTTCTCAGCCTGTAGTGGCCTGGCCAACCCCTAAAAGGTCAGCTTGGAGGGTGGTCAACCCACCTGGCGGTTTTGCCTGCGGGTGGCCTACTTAATCACTTCAAGCCCCTGGTTTGGGCATGGCCACCACCCCAACCTGGCCTCGGGGTGCTTTTAATGAGCTAGGTGGTCACACCTCTAGGAAAACTAAAATTTAAACTGACCATGTTTTTTAATAATAATTTTTTAATTATTTTATTTTATATTTATTTTAAAATTTTAAATAATATTTTATTATTTTATATTAAGTGGAACACTTAGCGGATTGGTGGCTGTTGGATGAAAATGAATGGCTAGGATTTAAAAAAATATTTGATGGGCAATTGCAAGGGTATTGCTGGGGATCCCAATCCACAAAAGGCTACCACTGTACTGAAAGATATACAAAAATAAAGACGTACATAAATAGGCTTGTATTGAGGGTGGATTTGATCATTTGATAATAAATTATGAGATTAATGGCAAAGTCAAGATAATAAATTATGAGATATTCAATTTCAATTTCCGATTTCCTAAAATTCTCTTTAAATTTGAAATTCTCAAATTCATAAATATTAGTCGTTCATCTCATCTAAGCGTCTAAAATAAGCCAAGTTTTAGCATTTAATAAGGAAACATGGCTTATTAAATTTATTGAGGGTAGCTTCCTCATTAAATTTCATCTATTCAAATCAATTAATTCCATATATATATATATATATATATATATATATATAAGTATATATATATATAGGGGACTTTTTTAGTAGGACGGCATAAAATTGCGACATGTAGCATTTTAAAATGTTGCCAAGTATCATTTTAAGTTAAAAACAATCAAAAGTTGTTATGTTTCACACTTTCACTCAAACACTGCTTCCCCTTCCATTAAACGTGATAAACTAACCGTCTTTACATTTTAAAACATCACATACGACAACAAAAAAAAGAAAATCATCTTCGTCAACAAGGTTTTCTTCTCTTTCTTTTTCTTTTTGTGCTTCTTGAGAAAAAAAAAATGTTTGTTTAAATTTCCTCATCTAATCTAATCTAATATCTAATATATATATTAGGGGCGTTTTTAGTAGGAGGGCATAAAATTGTGACATGTGGCATTTTAAAATGCTGCTAAGTGTCATTTAAAGTTAAAAACAATCAAAAGTTGTCATGTTTCACACTTTCACTCAAACACTACTTCCCTTTCCATTAAACGTGATAAACTAACCGTCTTTACATTTTAAAACATCGCATACGACAACAAAGAAAAGAAAATCATCTTCGTCAACAAGGTTTTCTTCTCTTTCTTTTTCTTTTTGTGCTTCTTGAGAAAAAAAAAATGTTCGTTTAATTTGTACAAAATTTTTTTTCTCTCCAAACATTTTTCAATTTGTTTCTAGATCGTCCTCCTGTTCAAAATATTTCAAAAATCAGATTTAATTATGTTTGTACAATTTTTGTTCTCTTTTTAGTAGGAGGGCATAAAATTGCGACATGTGGCATTTTAAAATGCTGCAAAGTGTCATTTTAAGTTAAAAACAATCAAAAGTTGCAATGTTTCACACTTTCACTCAAACACTGCTTCCCCCTTCATTAAATATGATAAACTAACCGTCTTTACATTTTAAAACATCACATACGACAACAAAGAAAAGAAAATCATCTTCGTCAACAAGGTTTTCTTCTCTTTCTTTTTCTTTTTGTGCTTCTTGAGAAAAAAAAATGTTCGTTTAATTTGTACAAATTTTTTTTCTCTCCAAACATTTTTCAATTTGTTTCTAGATCGTCCTCCTGTTCAAAATATTTCAAAAATCAGATTTAATTATGTTTGTACAATTTTTGTTATCTCCAAATGTTTTTCTCCTCCTGTTCAAAATATTTCAAAAATCAGATTTAATTACGTTAGTATATTTTTTGTTCTCTCCAAGTGTTTTTCAGTTTGTTTTGATTTCAATATTTTGTTTCACTTTCACTCAAACATGGCTTCCCCTTCCATTGAACGTGATAAACTAACCGTCTTTACCATTTAAAACATCACAGACTCCAACAAACGAACAAAAAATCATCTTCATCAACAAGGTTTTCTTCTCTTTCTTTTTCTTTTTGTGCTTCTTGAGAAAAAAAAAAAAAAAAAGTTCCATTTAATTTGTACAATTTTTTTTTTTCTTTCAGTTTGTTTCTAGACGTTTGTACAATTTTTGTTCTCTCCAAATGTTTTTCTCCTCCCGCTCAAAATAGTTCAAAAATTAGATTTAATTACATTAGTACATTTTTTGTTTGTTTTGATTTCAATATTTTGTTTCACTTTCACTCAAACATGGCTTCCTCTTCCATTGAACGTGATAAACTAACCGTCTTTACAGTTTAAAACATCACAGACTACAACAAACGAACAGAAAATCATCTTCGTCAACAAGGTTTTCTTCTCTTTCTTTTACTTTTTGTGCTTCTTGAGAAAAAAAAAAAAAAAAAGTTCCATTTAATTTGTACAATTTTTGTTCTCTCCAAATGTTTTTCTCCTCCTGTTTAAAATATTTCAAAAATCAAATTTAATCAAATTTAAAATATTTCGAAAATCAAATTTAAAATATTTCAAAAATCAAATTTAATTACGTTTGTACAATTTTTGTTCTCTCCAAATGTTTTTCAGTTTGTTTTGATTTCAATATTTTGTTTCTAGATCGTCCTCTTGTTCAAACTATTTCAAAATTTAGATTTGATTCCGTTTGTACAATTTTTTTTTATTTATTTTTTTTTCACTTCAAACATTTTTTCAGTTTGTTTTGATTTCAATATTTTTTTTAAAAAAAAATGTATAAACACATACTAACAAGAAATCATATTTGCAATTGCAATTCATTTAACTACAAATATTTACACAAACTGTTCAAAAACAATGTCACTAAAACTATAGTAATATTTGTCTTGATTTTTTTTTCTTCAAATTATCCTAATTTATCATGTTTGTAAATATAGAATATAGGTGATTGCTTTTTATTTCTTTTGGAAATAATTTACAATACGTCTAGAGGTATAGCCATTATTCTTCTTGAATTTTTATTTAATACCTTTATTTTGTTTTGTAGCATTAGTTGCTTAATGTTGTTAGTGTACGTTTTTTCTCAATAGATTTCCTTGCTATATAAATATTACGATTAATAAATTGAATTGTTATATAATTATATTATTTAGTTGAAATATGATTCAAAACAAAGTCCCTGAAACTATTGTTATATTTATCTTAACTTTTTTACAAAAATAAATAAATAAATAAATTTATCCTACCTATCATGTTTGTAATTAAATGCAAGTGATTTCTTTTATTTTTATTTTTCAGTATTCTTCTTAATTTTTATTTAGTTTCTTTACTTTTTTTTTTCTAGCATTAATTTCTAACAATACATTTTGTTTGTATTGCACTCTTTAGCTAAAATAATTAACATGGCAGATCTATAATTGATATGCTTTAAGGTTGTTTTAAAATGCATTCCTATTTTTCATTTTTGGTTAAATTGAAATTAAGATTGATGCCAATTTTTCACTTTTAAGTACAAAAACATAGCATTATGATATAATAACTCAAATTGTTCTTATCCAATTTGTAGATTATCTATTATGTTTGACACATATATGCTTTTGTGTGAATATATAATTTGTAAACACCCGCGCCTATTGCAGGTTATAGAGTTTTCTATTGGTGTTTTTGATAAGAGATATGACAATTTTTTATTTTATGATGTTGTACATGGATAGTTTTTTTCCTATGTTTAATACACATTGTTTACGTGTTTAATTGATGGTTATCATTGGCTTTAAAGGTTTTATTGGAGCAAAAAAAAAGTATATAACGAAAACAACTCTTTTCTATTATATTAGTATTTTTCATTTTCTGTTTGACTTTATATTTTGTGGTCCTATTCTTATCTTTTCAATTTTTGTCATTATCTTCTATTCTAATTTATATATTTTGTTTAATTCTAATTGCTTCATTTTCCCTTTTTGTAAATTTTATAATGAATTAAGGGAAATAATGGTGAGAGCGTTTTCTATCGTTATTTTTGATACGAGGCATGACGATTTTTTAGTTTACGCTGCTGTTCATTATATATATAAATATTGTTTACGTGCTTAATTGATCAATGACATTGCGTAGGAAAAAATAAAGCATAGAAAAAAGAATTGATCGACGACATTGGCTTTTAGAGTTTTTATAATAGATTATGATTTTTACCTTCAAAATTTTTATGAGGTTATATCAAATTAATTTTTGGGTAGCCTAACATATAAGAAATATGATGTGTGTGATAATGTGTTCTTTTGATAGTCAGGAATATTTACAAGACTCATTTAGGTACTTATAAGATTGTTACAATTAGGCTTTTATGGTGGGTATGAGGAATGCTAGACTTACAAACACATTTTACAAAAAAAAAAAAAAACTTTTACAAACTGATATGTCATAGCTAAAAGGTTGTTTTTTATGCAAAAAAAAATAAAATAAAATAAAATGTTTTTTTGAATGATTATATAGTAAAAAAAAAAAAAAATTTTATAGTTCCTTTCGTTTTATATTACATCTATAAGTACAACTATTTAATACGTTTCAATTTATAAGGATTACACTTTATAAATTTCTAAATTTAATGATAACCATGATTTAATGAACTTTTTTTTTTTTTTTTTTTTTTTTGGATAGCCAATTAGTTAATTCAATGAAGAGAAGGAAATTAGTTAGTGTAATTTCTCAAACTTCTCTCTTTGAAAGTATTTTAAATAAAGTTATTTTGGGAAGGGTTAAATACTCCATACCCCCCTAGGGTTTTTCAATTTTATTTTTTTTCCTCCTGTGGTTTCATTTTTATCATAGGAGGTCCCTGTGGTTTTGATAAGTGACCAAGTTAGTCCATCCGTTAGTTGACCGCCAATCAGACGTCGACACGTGGCACATATTTCATTTTAAAAAAAAATTTTAAAAATGTATTTTTTTTTTAAAATTAAAAAAAAAAATTATTATTTTTTATTTTTTGAAAAAAAAAAAAAAAAGCCGGAAAAAAAAAATTGGAGGTGTTTTCGGCCACTATGATACAAAGAATACCAATTTTCCTTTTTTTTTTAAATACATTTTTTAATTTTTTTTTAATATATATATATATATATATATATATATATATATATAATGTGTCACGTGTTGACTTCTGATTGATCCACGTGTCAGTCATAACGGTCAACTAACGGATTGACTAATTTGGTCACTTATCAAAATCACAGGGACCTCATGTGATAAAAATGAAACCACATGAGGGAAAAAATAAAGTTGAAAAACCCTAGGAGGTATAGAGTATTTAACTCTTTTGGGAATGCAATTATGCAAGGATAAGGCCTAAGGGCATGGAAAAATGACTTCAGCATTTGTGTTGTTGTAAAATGTAAATGGTCTCTCAATACTTTTCTTTTTCTTTAAAGCTTTATAGAAGGGTGTTTTTTTTTTTTTTTTTGTCATTTATACATCTACTAATTGTTATCATTATTATTATTTTTTTATATCCTATCATTTTTAAAAACGTACAACTCGTGCATTGCACGGGGTACAAGCTTGTCATATATATATATAAAAGCCGAGTTTTGACGTAGAGAGTGCTTAGAATTGCGACACGTGTCCATATCAAAATTTCGACACGTGTCCATATTTATTAAAAATCTTAAATTTTATTTTGTATGATTAATTTATTAAAAGATTTGCCGTGTCCATATTTTTTAATTGCTGTTTTATTTTGTATCATTAATTTATTAAAAGATTTGCAGGTTCAAAATTTTGTTTTTTTTGTTCAGCATGTATGAACCGGAAATTTATTAAAAGATTTGCGACATTAATCAATTAAAAGATTTGCAGGTTCAAAATTTTATTTATTTTATTTTGTATCATTAATTTATTAAAAGATTTGCCGTGTCCATATTTTTTAATTGCTGTTTTATTTTGTATAATTAATTTATTAAAAGATTTGCGACATTAATTTATTAAAAGATTTGCAGATTCAAAATTTTATTTATTTTATTTTGTATCATTAATTTATTAAAAGATTTGTAGGTTCAAAATTTTGTTTTTTTTGTTCAGCATGTATGAACCGAAAATTTATTAAAAGATTTGCGACATTAATCTATTAAAAGATTTGCAGGTTCAAAATTTTATTTATTTTATTTTGTATG